>NC_079167.1:16876675-17012187 GCF_947568905.1 Ostrea edulis | reverse complement strand
TGCTATTGATGCTAAATTAAAAGTAAATGGTTATTCAGAAGAAGCAGGTAGCCCTTTACCAAATTTGTAAATTTCATGATCCCCGGGGTAGAGGTTTGGACTCCAAAGAGGGGCCAAATTTGGTATATAGTATTTATGTGTAAAACATTTAAAAAACGTCTTCTTTAATGCTATTGATGCTAAATTAAAAGTAAATGGTTATTCAGAAGAAGCAGGGTAGCCCTTTACCAAATTTGTAAATTTCATGATTCTAAGGGGTATAAATGGTTTGGTTCTAGGGTGGAGCCAAATTATTATAATGATTATTGACTTTATCATTTGAAAGACTTCTTTGAGTTTGCTGATACAATTTAAAACTAAATGCATATTTAGGAAAAGCAGAAAAAGATATACCAAAATTGTGAATTTCGCAACCCCATGGTTTTAACTCTAGGACTGGTCCAAATTAGTCATATTAAGAACGTGAATTTTTTTTCCAGATTTCGTAAGCCCTTGGGACTAGTGATTCTTTTAATACTCAGGTGACCAACAAGGCCTGTGGGTCTCTTGTTTTTTCTTCCCAGAATACACATGTACATGGAATTGTTTTTTATGCCCCCGAGATCGAAGATCGGGGGGCATATTGTTTTTGTCCTGTCTGTCATTTTGTAATTCTGTCATTCTGTCTGAAACTTTAACCTTGCTAATAACTTTTGAACAGTAAGTGATAGAGCTTTGATATTTTACATGAGTATTCCTTGTGACAAGACCTTTCCGTGGGTACCAATATTTTTGACCCCGTGACCTTGACCTTGGAGTTTGACCTACTTTTTGAAAACTTTAACCTTGCTAATAACTTTTGAACAGTAAGAGATAGAGTTTTGATATTTCACTTGAGTATTCCTTGTTACAAGATCTTTCCGTTAGTATTGAACCTTTTGACCTTGACATTTGACCTACATTTTTGACCCTTGACCTTGGAATTTGACCTACTTTTTGAAAACTTTAACCTTGCTAATACCTTTTGAACAGTAAGTGATAGAGCTTTGATATTTCACATGAGTATTCCTTGTGACAAGACCTTTCCGTGGGTACCAACATTTTTGACCCCGTGACCTTGGAGTTTGACCTACTTTTTGAAAACTTTAACTTCTAAATAGTAAATATAAGAGCTTTCATATTGTACATGAGCATTTCTTTTGACAAGATCTTTCTACTTGTACCAAGATATTTGCCCTTGTGACCTTGGCCATCTTCGGAATTGGCCATTATCGGGGGCATTTGTGTTTCACAAACACATCTTGTTTGTGTCTAAAAGTTATCAAATTATGATTTGTGTTTTCAGCCAGTCCAGTTGTTGGTTTTTTACAAGATGAAGATGACCGAGACTCTGAAGTTAAGATTTCTGCATTGGTGGAAATGGAGGCAGTCCAAGTTCTTTCAAGGTGAGAATATCAGCCTATGTACACATCTCTACTATAAAATACACAGTGTGTTTGTCTTCATAGACCTCTTTGACTTTAGTTGCACATTGATGTACTGAACTTGTGCCCTTTCATTGATTGAAATCATAAAAATTCTAAAATGTGATGTGATTGAGTTTAAAAGAGGCTTTCCAAAGGAATATAAATGAGTTTATTTGTACATACATGTACATGTATAAGGATGGACAGTACAGTGACCTTGGAAAAGTATTTGTCAATGAATTTTTTGCATACTTGGTAAAATCTGTTTAGTATAGGGAACCCTCAATACATGTGAGAGTTCTTGTCATTATGGTCGAGTTGTGGGCGTGGAAGAGTTACCTTCTCTGAAAGTCAATGAGCTTTTCTTAAATTTGGTACAGACCACAAGGAATGGATACATACAATATTTTTTTCTGTGGCTTTGCAGGTTTTGTGGTTTAGACATATTCAGGCAGTACATGGAATACATAGAATTGTCTACATAAAACCTCATTTTCACTATTCAGGCAGTACATGGAATACATAGAATTGTCTACATAAAACCTCATTTTCACTATTGTTACAGTCACGTTGATCTGATGGGGGGGGGGGGGGGGGGGGGGGGGGGGGGGGGTAAATGATTTTTTTTTTTCAAACACATGTACTTTTAAATACATAAGGACAATATGAAGTACTCAATCTGCAAATTCTAAACAACCATACAAATCAAATCTGAATATTTCATTAAATTTGAAAGAGAATATGTGGAGAAATTTAAGGGAGGAAAAACCGTAACAAAATCACATTCCAGCAATTTTTTAATTTGTTTGGGTTTGTTAGCCTTGTTGCTGTGACATCACAATGTACTTAACAGCTATGACATCACAACATACTACTGGTATTCAATGTAACTTAGTTTAGTAGGCTGAGATTAAAGTGAAAACAGCCACTATTAAGATGCGGAGACTCTGAAATAAATTTCAATCACATGATCAATGTTCTGCCTCTCCTTGATTGGATGACTGTGTTTTGTTGATATGTGTAATATATGTACAACAGAAAAGTTTAAAAAGATACCCAAAGTTAACATATAAGCGTACTCATCTATGGGGACATTGTATTTGTGATCAGATATCCCTACCAACAAGAAACTATTGAGATGACCATTATGGAGGTCATCAAAGAGCAGTTGAACAAAAGACAACCCATGGATGCCACCTCAAAAAATCTTATCCGCTTCATGACGGCCACATGTGGATATGGTGAAGTAAGACTGCTGGCATCTCAGCGACTAGAAATGTGGCTGCAGAATCCAAAAGTAAGTCTGAATAAGGTTGAGAGTGTCACCCCCCCCCCCCTCCCCCCAATCCCAAACAAAACTTGTGACTGCTGAATCCAAAAGTAAGTTTGAAAAAGGTAGAGAGTGTCACTGCCCCCCCCCCCCCAACCTAATTAAAAAAAAACTAACAAAACTTGAGACAGGATAGTGAAATTAAGACAAGAGGGCATTTTATTTTGACTGATTTTGCATGAGAGAAGTCTTGTTCGTGAATTACCTTATTAGATTATGTGACATCTCAGACAGCTGGTGCTTAATGTGCTGTTTTGATACAAGAAACAGTAGAAAGTTCATACTGTAGAAAACTTGATCTTCTTATTTGGTGGCATTTTATAAGATATGCTCATTTGTTTTAGTTGGCCAGACCAGCCCAAGATCTACTAATGTCCATCTGTATGAACTGTAATCAACATGACCAAAAGGATTTAGAAACCATGGCCATTCTGATCAAGATCAGGATGAAGACAAAGCCACTCCTTAACCACTTCCTGAACTGCCTGAGGTACCCTGCCCTTGCTATTAGATTACTGTTGTGTAATATCATTATATTAACTAACTCTTGTAAGAAATGTTTGCTGATCAATATCCTCAATGATAGACACAGAAAAATTCCATTCTTGTTCCTAATCTTAAAATTCATATGCAAGTATTACAGAGTGTATAGGAAATATTTTGTTGTGATTTTAGAAATTTTCAAAAAGTATAGACTTGTATGTGACATTCATTAGTGAAGTGTTCTCCAATCAATAATTAAATCAGTATCTGAATTGGGTAAAGGACTGATAAAGTATTACTCTATGCAATACTGTAGATTCCTTATTTTACCCAAGTACTTAATACCGTGAAATTACTCGTAAACATCAAATCGCATGAACATGAATTCACAAGTGGTCTCTTGATTGAGAATTTTTACATATATTTTATCAATTTGAAAATGAAGGCAAGTAATTTTATTTTGTGAGTGATGTTTCTTGTGAAATTATGTGAAACTAAATTCCTTGTGTATATTTAGGAATCTACAATAGTAAGAGCTACATGTATGGTCATTACCACTAATCTGAAATACTGCAGTATGTTTGAATTTTCAGAGAGTTATTGGACCAACATCCAGAGAATATCCGTATGATCATGACCCACACCATCTACAACGAGTTGTCCAACACTCGAAATCCCAACAACATGGCCATTATCACTACGCTGTTCCAGAAAACGGGCGAACAATCAACTAGGGTAAATATAGAACATTATCACTACGCTGTTCCAGAAAACGGGCAAACAATCAACTAGGGTAAATATAGAACATTATCACTACGCTGTTCCAGAAAACGGGCAAACAATCAACTAGGGTAAATATAGAACATTATCACTACGCTGTTCCAGAAAACGGGCAAACAATCAACTAGGGTAAATATAGAACATTATCACTACGCTGTTCCAGAAAACGGGCAAACAATCAACTAGGGTAAATATGGAACATTATCACTACGCTGTTCCAGAAAACGGGCAAACAATCAACTAGGGTAAATATAGAACATTATCACTACGCTGTTCCAAAAAACGGTGTGAACACTCAACTATGGTAAATATAGAACATTATCACTACGCTGTTCCAGAAAACGGGCAAACAATCAACTAGGGTAAATATGGAACATTATCACTACGCTGTTTCAGAAAACAGGCGAACAGTCAACTAGGGTAAATATAGAACATTATCACTATGCTGTTCCAGAAAACGGGCAAACAATCAACTAGGGTAAATATGGAACATTATCACTACGCTGTTCCAGAAAACGGGCAAACAGTCAACTAGGGTAAATATAGAACATTATCAATACGCTGTTCCAGAAAACAGGCGAACAATCAACTAGGGTAAATATGGAACATGTATCGACACTGTAGGACAAACTGTATGAAACAGAAATACAGATTGATAAATGTACATTTAGCTAAAAGTACAACTAGGTCATAATGAGCAGTTCACTGTAAATGCAAGTACATGTAGTGTTAAATCTAGGATCTAGAGAGGGCACACATATCATATATTCAAAAGGGCACTTTTTGTCATGGCAAGACAATTTCGAGGCAATCTCATTGCATCATACTATGATCATTTAGCCTCTTTAAAAGTTATTATACCCCCCGCAACAAGTTGTGGGGGGGGTATACTGGAATCGGGTTGTCCGGCCGTCTGTCCGGCCGTCTGTCTGTAGACGCAATGATTTCCGGGCTCTAAAGCATTATCCTTTCCACCTACCGTCACCATATCATATATATGGACTACCCATGGGATGAAGATGTTCCCTATCAATTTTGGAGTCAAAAGGTCAAAGGTCAAGCGCACTGGACATCGAAGTAGCAATATGGTTTCCAGGCTCTAAAGCGTTATCCTTTCCACCTACCGTCACCATATCATACATATAGACTACCCATGGAATGAAGATGTTCCCTATCGATTTTGGGGTCAAAAGGTCAAAGGTCAAGCGCACTGGACATCGAAGTAGCAATATGGTTCGGTTTGTCATGCCATTTGTTTTTTACACTCAGAAAAGAGGTAGTTTATACCTATTACCAACGCCCTTTGGGAGATTGGGGTAATCGGGGGATATTCTTAGTGAGCATTGCTCACAGTACCTCTTGTTACCTGCTGCCTTGATTTTAAACTTTTCAATCAACCTTGTCAAATAAAGAACGATTGTTTATGTTAACGAATATTTTTAAAAATTTTATAGAGAAAAAAGGGCATGATGCAATTAAAAAGGACATGGCGCCAGCCAAAAAGGGCATGGTGCGACGCCATGCTAGTTTGCTTTAGATTTAACAATAACATGTATGCTGTAAGTCAGTGTTGGTGGAATTCAATATTCCAAGATATATAACACTAAAACAGTGTGCTTACACATTAAATTTGAAAGAAATACATTATTTGAGAAAAATTTGACTCCTTGAAAATAGTGAAAATTTAAGTGAAATCTCTGATATTTGAAATATATATTTCATAAAAAACCTTTTTCATAATGTATAACAAAACCATGAATATTTTTACCACCATTTGTTTTTCTTCCGATATCTTCATATCCTCTCTGTGCCATACCTAATGCATGAAGCCATATTTGTTGTGATATGATGTCAGAAATGAAGCATTTTGTTGTCTGCTGTCGATTTCTGGTCAAATTGGGTTATTTTTACATGTCTTTTAAAAATAGATGATTTCATGAACAAAAATGATATTTCTTCCATTGAAAGATGCCCACCCAGTAACAATAGGATTATTGTTCATGAAGTTGCTTTAAATTTGCAGAAAGGAAAATAATGAAAAAATGTGCACTTTTATCATCAAAATTTCGAAAATTTTGAAAACTGACATTTACATGTATATTGACATATCTTATGATTAGCTGCAAATTTTTAACAATAACATAAATGAGAAAGTTGTGCATATGTCTGTTGTTTTGAAAAATTCAAAGTCATTTTAGGGAGGTAAATTGGCCCAAAGATATATAGTCTTATTTTGCTCAAAGATCTTAGCTGAGGTTTTCCAAGACTTGCTGGCCAACAAAGAGGACTATTTGAGAGCAGTTCGAGGTTTGTTCCGGGAAATTGTGAGGTCACTGAAGCATGACATCAACATCACCGCCTTCTGTTTAGGGCTGATGCAGGAGAGAGTGGAGACCAAATTTATGGATTTGGACCACAATATCAGGGTAAGAAATGTGCAGAGAGAGTTGGATTAAAATTTATGTGTAATCTTCATTTAAACCTGTAAGTTTTTATAAATACCTAACCAAGATTAAAATTGAAACTAAAAAGATTGATGATATTACAGGAGCGTTATGTGATGTCTATAGGAGACCTGGTGACCCAGGCCATATTTCTGTGTATCACGCCACAAGTCAGGGAGGCGGCCACTGCGCTCTCAAAAGGCGAGAAGAAAGGTAAACACTTTAATGTAACAGAGCCACATATCAAATTTACCATGGGCACTGTCTTTGGACTACAATGTATTGAACTTGAAATATGAATATGATTTATCCTAAGTACATTTGTATTTGTAATGGAACGTAAGGCATGAGGTGTGTACATACATGTAGTTGAATGACTTTTGAAAACAGCTGTATGGCCAGTTTATTTTTCTCTGAAAAAATTGAGATAGTTTTCATGCAAAATGTGTGTGTAACAAAGTTTTTATCTTCCCATAATCGCAAATCTGATAACATTTTTTTGTAAGAGATAATGTGAAATAATGTTGTGAAATAGTATTTATTGTCAGGTAATGCAACAAATTCAGTGAAAGTGATGCATGTGCATCTGTAAACAAAAGTGCATGATTCTGGAGAGAATGTGTATAGTTCAGACTTTATTGTTATTTCAAAATTTGAATTCTATTTAGACAAAATACAAATATTTCAACCTAGTTCAGGGTTTGACACTAAGGCACGTCCGACCGACCGAGTCTACTAAATGATAGGTCAGGTCGGGTAAAATATCATTTTACTAGTCCGACTGGTCGTGTTGAAAAAATAAGCAAGAAACTTTAGTTTAAACCATAAGATATCTTATTTTTAACTAACAAAAATAACTGTAAAGAGTTTGCGAGCAATTTTGAACCGCGTGATGACAAAATCTCTATTTTTAGTTCTAATATATAAGTCGCTGTCAGAAGTGATGTTTTACGACATTTACTCTTTGTTAATGTGTGTAAAGTTATGTTTCGGATAAATAGATATAAACTGAATTTAGTTTCGTTTAAAAAAACCAAAACAGATTATTTTAATTGAATATCAAATTAATAAATTACATCGTAAATAGCTATTTTTCGGTGTTGACACATGTGTGGGAATGTCTCGACTTCTCGTCCTCAAGGAAGGATGTTCCGAGAGAAAAAAAGGAATAGGTTGGGAAGAAACAAAACAGGGCTTGTGAAATAGAAATTTTGAGGCCATTTTATTCTAACAAATGGACTAAAGAATTTCTGTGCCGAGTAGAATTTAAAGAAACAGAAAATGCGTTTGAAAATAAAAGCATTAAATTGAATGACGAGACTAAAAGATGTTTTTGAGACAATTAAGTACGTTTTAGTTTAAACTTAACATTTGTCATTTGAATTATGTACTTAAATATGGAGAAACCACCAGGGTTTTTTTCTCTGGTAAGTTGGTCAGGGCTTGTTGATGTAAGGCCAGGTCTAGTAAAAATCATTTGAAGTAGCCCGACTGGTCTAGTGCTCAAAAAAGTAAATGTCAAACCCTGTAGTTATCATGTATTTTCATCACACACACCAACAGAAACATCAATTTTGAACCAAAGCACAGCCCATACATAAAACAGGAATCTGTTTACGAAAGCAACAGCCATCACATGATTGTGACAGAGAGCATCACATGATTGTGACAGAAACATCACATGATTGTGACAGAGAGTATCACGTGATTGTGACAGAGAGCATCACATGATTGTGACAGAGAGTATCACGTGATTGTGACAGAGAGCATCACATGATTGTGACAGAGCATCACATGATTGTGACAGAGAGTATCACGTGATTGTGACAGAGAGCATCACATGATTGTGACAGAGCATCACATGATTGTGACAGAGAGCATCACATGATTGTGACAGAGCATCATATGATCTTTCCCTCCTCAGTAGTATTTGCCATTGTAAATAAGTTGATCAATTCTGATAGGGAAACTTACAAGACAGTTATATTAACTAATTTTGTCTTGTGCATATTTAAGAAAAGCATGTTACATGTAAGTTTTTGTTATGTTTAAAGAATAAGCCAAACTTTTGGATAATACAGTGTTGTTGTTGTAAACTTTGACCTTGAACATTCATAACACACCATGATAGTCAGCAAAATATGATTTTATTACTGCATTGCTTGTTGTTATTCAAAGATTTTATGCATTTGAAAATTACAAATACAATGTCGTGTTTTTTTCAACAGATCTGGGAACTCTGCACAGTTTTCGCCAACAAGTGGCACTGATACAGAGAGACTCTGTTTGGTGGCTTCATACCATAGTACCCAAGGTCATTGAGGTCAAGCTCTCAGAGTATGTGCACTGGTAAGTGTCTCACATGTTTACTGATTACCTCCAATTTGTCATATACGATTCTCTTTCATATGTATCATTTAAAACTTGTACCTTCCTGTTCGTTTGAACATATTTTATTGTAATACAATTACAAAGGGATTGGACACAAGTTTCACAAACTTCGACCGTCCTCTTGTTCTCATATTGCTGCCTCAGATGTGGTTCATTACACTTTGCCCTTCATGAATTTTATTTGAAATAAGCAACACACACCCTGTAATTTGAAAGAAAACTGCTTTGTTCTACAATAGGGAATGTCAGTAACACTGCAGTAAATTCCTTTTTAAGATGTGTCTTATTTTGTGATTGGAGTCTTCACAAGGTTCTTTTCATTGTAAGATGTGTCTTATTTTATGATTGGACAGTCTTCACAAGGTTCTTTTCATTTTAAGATGTGTCTTATTTTATGATTGGACAGTCTTCACAAGGTTCTTTTCATTGTAAGATGTGTCTTATTTTATGATTGGACAGTCTTCACAAGGTTCTTTTCATTGTAAGATGTGTCTTATTTTATGATTGGACAGTCTTCACAAGGTTCTTTTCATTGTAAGATGTGTTTCATTTTGTGATTGGACAGTCTTCACAAGGTTCTTTTCATGGAGAGTGCAGATCAGTACTACAACAAGGACAATTGGCCCCTGGAGGCTGATAGAAGGTAATGTACATATGCAGCATGAAGTAAATTTATACTCACTAATATTATATCTACATGTACAACAGAGAAATGGAGGCCATGTCTATTTTATCCCCCCTACCCCTGGGCCATGAAATGGTCAGGGCATATAGTATTACCCCTTTTTAGCTCACCTGAGCTTTTCTGATCACCTGTTGTCCGTCGTCTGTATGTCTGTCCATCTGTCTGTAAACTTTTTATATTTTCGACTTCTTCTCCAGAACCACTGGGCCAATTTCAACCAAACTTGGCAAAAAGCATCATTGGGTGAAGGGCTTTCAAGTTTGCACAAATGAAGAGCCATATCCCTTTCAAAGGGGAGATAATCACAAAAATGCAAAAATAGGGTGGGGTCATTTAAAAATCTTCTCAAGAACCTCTGGGCTTGAAGAGCTGAAATTTACATGAAAGCTTCCTGACATTGTGGAGATTCAAGTTTGTTAAAAGCATGACCCCTGGAGGTCACAATAGGTGATCAAAGTTTTACCTACTAATATATAAGGAAAATCTTTAAAAATCTTCTTCTCTAGAACCACTGAGCCAGGAAAGTAGAAATTTACATGAAAGCTTTCTGTTATTGTGCAGATTCGAGTTTGTAAAAATCATGATCCCTAGGGGTAGGATGGAGCCACAATAGGGGATCGAAGTTTTACATACTAATATATAGAAAAAAATCTTTAGAAATCTTCTTCTCAAGAACCATTGGGCCAAAGAAGTTTATATTTGCATGAAAGCTTCCTGACATAGTGCAGATTTAAGTTTGTAAAAATCATGACCCCCCAGGGTAGGATGGGGCCACAAAATAGGGGCAGTTCAAGTTTGGGTCAGGTCAATAAAAAAGTTATACAGGGTTATGCCAGGATTGGAAATTACAGCCCGCTCAACTATCCAAGACGGTCTATTTTTCAGGAGAATGGACTGAATCTCATACAAAAGCCTGGCGGTCGGGTTAATTTTAACAGCCAGTGTACGACAACAAATGTCATAAATAAGCTTTATTAGTAAATTCATTCATGTAGAATAATAAACATCACAAACTGATATATAGACTTGCAGAATTTGAACAATTATGAACATTGGACGTAGAAAATTTCAAACAATTGAGTTTCCACTCAGTATCTCAGTCACACATGGACATTTTGAATTGAAATTTGGGATGTAGATATACATGTACCACAAGAATATGCAGGTGAGATTGCTATGTAGTTCCAGTCGGATAATTTTTGGCAGAGTTATGCCCCATGGTCTCATGATCTGTCATGCAGGAACAATATTCTAATTGAAATGTGAGATATAGATTTGAATATAGATTTACATGTATCACAGGTCAAATACTCAAATGGGTCTGGTCGGATAACTTTTGGGAGAGTTGTGGCCCTTGGATGGTATTTTTTGTGTAGCTTTGACACAGCTAGTCTTTGCTGTGCTTTAGGATGAGTTGATATTTGTAATTTTCCTTTACATTGATGACTTGGAGGTCAACTTTGAGTTTCTTGTTGATCGACCTATTTTCACCAAAGTTATTGCCCTTAGACTTTGAAAATTTCTGAAGAAAAGGGGGGGGGGGGTAATAACTGTTTTCCGTACTTGTTTTTGCTATGCTTGTAGAATATGTGACTACTAAAGACCATTCATTAAGTTCAAAATTGTCACGAATACTTGTGTTTCACAAACACATCATTTTTCAAAAACATATTTCAGAATTTTAATGAACATCTTAAATTTACTGTGTTTAGTTATTAATTGTATTTTTCTTATGAAACTAGTATGTAACTTTCACACACAGTACATTCCTACACCTGGCCACAAATGTTCCTGTGCTAGAGGATACCCTTATGAGAGTTCTGGTGATTGGACTCTCCCGAGAGTTACCACTAGGTCAGGTAGATGCTGTTGAATTAGCTGACCAGCTGGTCAAGAGAGCGGCCAGTCTATGTCTGGATGGTAAGTGACCATTATCTGTACACCTCATCTTTAACCAGTAGCAATGTTTCAGTGAAATGTTATAGCATTATAAATGTACAATGTTTATAATGTTAGCATTATAAATGTACAATGTTTATAATGTTAGCATTATAAATGTACAATGTATATAATGTTAGCATTATACAATGTACAATGTATATAATGTTAGCATTATAAATGTACAATGTAGGTATTGTTAGCATTGTCTATGTACTGTATGTACATGTAGATATTATATGTTTTAAAATTGTTTCCTTGATCTCCATGCCCCCTCTTCACAAACACAAATGGTGTATTTTCTAGGTCAAGTAGTGTTGCAAATGGAGAAGTTAGAACTTGTGGATGCTCTGCTGAATTTGTGCAGCTACAGACATCCAACAGATATCACACTACCGAAAGGGTAAGACATTCTACAGATATCACACTACCGAAAGGGTAAGACATCCAACAGATATCACACTACCGAAACGATAAGTCACCCAACAAATACCGGGTAAGACATCCAGTAGATATCACACTACCGAAATGGTAAGTCATCCAACAGATATCACGCTACCGAAAGGGTAAGACATCCAACAGATATCACACTATCGAAATGGTAAGTCACCCAACAAATACCGGGTAAGACATCCAACAGATATCACACTACCGAAAGGGTAAGACATCCAACAGATATCACACTATTGAAAGGGTAAGACATTCAACAGATATCACACTACCAAAAGGGTAAGACATCCAACAGATATCACACTATTGAAAGGGTAAGACATCCAACAGATATCACACTACCGAAAGAGTAAGACATTCAACAGATATCACACTATTGAAAGGGTAAGACATTCAACAGATATCACACTACCGAAAGGGTAAGACATTCTATAGATATCGCACTATCGAAAGGGTAAGACATTCTATAGATATCGCACTATCGAAAGGGTAAGACATTCTACAGATATCGCACTATTGAAAGGGTAAGACATTCAACAGATATCACACTACTGAAAGGGTAAGACATTCAACAGATATCGCACTACCGAAAGAGTAAGACATTCGACAGATATCACACTCCCGAAAGGGTAAGGACCAGGACGTTTTACCTTGTGACTGCATCATCATTAATATACATGCATAACAGCACTGTGATTTCCAGTGTGTTTCAATTCTAATTATGTTGATTTTACTTCAGGTACAAACCACCCACACTGGCAATCTCTAATCTGTACTGGAAATCCTGGGTTATTTTGCTAATTCTAGCTGCATTTAATCCACGAACATTTGGTAAGAAATCACTTTTGTACAATGGTATGGCACAGTCGTGTGTCTTTCTGTTAACTTTTCTGTGTCCAGCTTATAATTCTAACACTGAGAGATTTACAATTATCAATCTTGTCATTTCATGCATTGTAAGGAGAGTGCATGTTGAGACCTAAAACTAGGTTGCTTTGACCTCAATTAGAAATTAACTGTAAGGCACTGCTGTTATATTTAGCACTTGCATTGCTTGTGAGAAGACCTTTCCATTATTACCAAATTTGTTGACTTTGTGACCTTGAAATTGAACTATGACTTACTTTGAAAATTTTTCACTAAAATGTTGTAATCTTGGGCATCAGTGTTTCACAAACACATCTTGTAGCAATTCTCTCAGAAAGCTTGTTTAAACATGTATAGTAATACTGTTTACAGGGAAATTTTTGCTCTATGTTACATGTATTTTTTTTGCCCAAAGTCTTTTTTACAACTTCAAAATAATTAACAAATTTGTATCTGTCCAGTTTTAAATTTGCTCATATCTGATAAGAGCGAAATGGGCAAAATTAAAATGAAGATGAAATTTACCCTGGATACAGTTACATGTAGTGTAGAATAAGCGTTCCTAAAAAAAAAAAAAAAGAATTAAAAGAATAATTCAAGAATAATTGGGAAGCCAACAGTGAGTTTTATCTTTCATTGACCTTTATGCGTTGACTATATTGTATTTTAAACAGGACTGACTGGCTGGAAGAATTATCCAACACTGAAATGCTTAATGGAACAGGTTATGACTGGGTAAGGAAACTGAGTCTATCTCATTGTCTTGAAAAAAAAAATCTGTTACATTTGAAGTGAGAATCCCCCGTCCCCCTTCATAGTTTAGTTTGCTCACATACATAATTAATTCCAACTACATGTAAGATTCCTCAGCGTTGTAGTAAGAGTTTTGTGTGTGTATTTATAGGAACTTTGCATTCCCCCCACCCACAATGGCAGATGATGAATTGTCAGTGGAGGACATTAGCAATAAAGAAAAACAGGTTGGATGAGACCAAACTAACCCTCACATATTTAATCAATTTCGACTGTGTACTCCAATGTTTCTCTGATAAGCACAGGTGTTAGATTGTATTGATCTGACATTTAAGCAAAATATTTCTGCTGTGTTGACAGTTTGCTCAGCAAGAGAGGCAGCAGATTCTGGAGTTTGAGACTCACCTAGCGGCTGCCACCAGTAAAGTTACCATCACAGAAGCCAACAGTCTGCTCATCTCACAGCTCACCACCATGGATCCTAAGTAAGATATAGACAACAGCAGTAGAAAGCTGCTCTGTGAAAGATTTATCACAGTGCTTGCAAATGCCCTGATTTTTATACCCCCCGCAACAAGTTGTGGTGGGGGGGGGGGGGGGGGGGATATACTGGAATCGGGTTGTCCGTCTGTCTGTCCGTCCGTCTGTAGACACAATGGTTTCCGGGCTCTAAAGCATTATCCTTTCCACCTACAGTCACCATATCATACATATGGACTACCCATGGGATGAAGATGTTCCCTATCGATTTCGGGGTCAAAAGGTCAAAGGTCAAACGCACTGGACATCGAAGTAGCAATATGGTTTCCATTTAAATTCTTTAACGGCTTTACCTTTTGGATCATAATACTGAAGTTTATTTATACCTATTAATGACACCCTTTGAGAGATTGGGGTAAGCGGGGGGTATTCTTAGTGAGCATTGCTCACAGTACATCTTGTTTTGTTTAATATGATATATTGCTTGATTTCAGTGGAATAGCTAGAAACCCTCCAACTGCAATAACGGAGCAGCTGAAGCTGTTAAATGACAACCTGAGGATCGGACAGATGCTGTGTAGGAGTCGGCAGCCCGACTTCCTGTTAGACATTATTCAAAGACAGGTGATAATGCCAGAAGAATTCTTATCTTCTGAACATAGTAGATACATGTAGTATACAGGAGGCAATGTTCTTTTACTCAGGGATGTAGATCATAGTTATTTGTTTTATACACTCCATTTCATTCAAAGTTTGTACATGTAACACACGAATTTTGACATCAGCATAGACAAATTGGAATTTATGGAATACATATTCCTAAAACGTTGTTTTTCTGAACTCGGTTGAAGTGCAGTTGTCATTGTATGGTTACAGGGTAGTTCCCAGTCGATGTCGTGGTTGGCCGAGCTGGTGGAGTCCAGTGAGGGGTCTCTAGAGGTCCTTCCTGTTCAGTGCCTGTGTGAGTTTCTTCTCCATGATGAGGAGACTCCCTCTATAGAGGAGGACACTAAACAGATGGGGAAACACAAGCACAAACAGGTCTGTCTGTGTGTCGTGTTACTCCGTGTGCATACACTGTCTCTTAAAATGTTTACTTTAATATAAATCCTTCATGTAAAAACAAAACAGGGACATTATACAGCAAACGTACATGTGTGTATGCATGTACGTGAATGTGTTTATCAGTTTATGTACAGTATTTCATTTGAAATGTGGTACACCGACTTTTAAGTTATAAGTTGAAGATCCTTATTTCAGAGAAATTTTTAGGAATTTTTCATGGACCCTCATATGAGTCGGGTTGATACCTATTTTATAGTAAGAGTTGTATCTCTTTTATGTATATATTTTCTGTACATCAATCTAAATCTTTATAACCAGTAACTTCATTTTAAACACACTGAATGAATATGAAAATATTTTTACAGTTTCATTTTTTTTAACCTATAATTTTACCTCACAAAATTGGATATCTGAAATAGAAATTTAGTTATGAGATACTCCCTGCCTATCAGGGGGTGTTCACTGCCCAAGCCATCCCTCCTGTAGAGGTTGATCCATTAATTACCAAAAAATTAGGTAAATACGGAATACTGATATTAATGATATACTTTATTAATGGTTATCGGGCCTGTTCTTCATGAAATGTTCACATCAAAACTACTATATATTAACTTTAATCAACACGTAAAAACGATGAATTAAATATATATTTGCTAATAAATTACAGTGGTAAGTACTTGGGATTGTTATTTTGCTATTTTAATGATCACTTATTGTGATTTGCTACTGATTAAACGAACATTAACACATTAAAAACACCGTCAAATGTCACAATTTTTAAGATGTATGGAAGAAAAAAATTCTGGCAGTAGCATGTGCGTATAAGTCAGGCACAGACTTTTACTCCCGAAAAACCGATTTACATGTTTTTACGAGTTTATACCATACCTTTTGTTTATGTTCAAGATGTACTTAAAGGTGCATGTAGCATACTACATCAAAGATATACAAACAGTGTGTGTGGCAATCTTTCAGAAACTGAGGAAAAGGGAGCAATTGTTGCATAGGCTCCAGGGATTGGTGTGGGGAGAGAGTGAAATGACCCCCCAGGTTCTGGATTACTTCTTGAAAAGGCTTTCCTCCAATCAAGCTGCCAACAGGGTGCTGGCCATAAGGGTAAAAGTTCACATTTTCGAAATATCTACAAAATTTTCACTTCAGTAGGAAAGTTGTAATCAGCTGTTTTGATGAAATTTTTAGGGTTTATCCATGGTAATTGCTAAGGACGATGCCATGGAAACTGACGACAGTGTCCCTTACAAATGGCTTTGTAAGGACCTTCCACTCATCCCAATGTTTCCTGATGTCTACCCACAAATTACAGAGTCTCTCAGACAGGTATAAGATTTGCTAATGTGTTCTTTTATTCTAGATACTGTACTTTTATAATCATAGAGATTAATTTTTATGTATAATGTAAATGTGTATATACCAGTGGTAAAAGACTGCAAGATATCATGTACCTGTATTTTTCCAAAATGTTTCATTCCAGGCCTGTCAAATAGAAACAGATCCTGGTCTGGTCAGTGCTTACATTATGTTCCTATCACAACAAACCGAGCACAAGAGTCTCCATGATCTAGATGATATTGCATTGGTGAGAATGTTTCTGTTGCATTTGTTAACTTTGAGTGGCTTTGGTTTTTTGTTGGTAAGCTATTCTGACCCTTTAATTAATCATGTATCTATCACTTTTCAACAGGACATAGCCAATTTGATAGTAGACAGAACTACAGTTGTAAATCATATATTGCCCCTGGAAGAGGACTGTAAGATTGAAATGGCTCACCTCACCCTGACAGCATTGCACTCCCTGTACTTCAATTATCTGACCAAGGCCAAGAAACCGAACAAAGAGGCATATTCCTGGGTACGTAGACATGATTATAAACACAGGTAATGGATACATCTCCTAAATATAACTCTTCATGGCAGTGTTTTCTAATGCACTGATCAGGACTGTCACTCATAAAGGATTTAAAAGTATGATCATAAGAATTAGAAAAGTAAAATAAGTTGATGTCTTTTAACAGTCCAACACCCAGGACCAGATCTTGCTGCAGTGGGAAGGAGGAGATTCAGCCACTATGCATGTGTTGGTTGTTCATGCCATGATAATTCTACTCACTTATGGACCTCCGAATGGTAAGTTACTATTGTGATAATTCTACTTATTGACCTCTAAATGGTAAGTTACTATTGTTATAATTCTACTTATGGACCTCCAAATGGTAAGTTACTATTGGGATAATTCTACTTATTGACCTCCGAATGGTAAGTTACTATTGGGATAATTCTACTTATTGACCTCCGAATGGTAAGTTACTATTGGGATAATTCTACTTATTGACCTCCAAATGGTAAGTTACTATTGGGATAATTCTACTTATTGACCTCCGAATGATAAGTTACTATTGGGATAATTCTACTTATTGACCTCCAAAAGGTAAGTTACTATTGGGATAATTTTACTTATTGACCTCCAAATGGTAAGTTACTATTGTGATAATTCTTACTTAGGTAGGTTACTATTGTGATAGCCTTGTTGCCATTCAATATTTGAACCAAAATACTTGTATACAATGAAAATAAGGCAGAAGGTATAGGGGCCTGAATCTGGCCCCAAGGGGATACAGAATAATGCCTGGATGGGGCCCAGGTGGTGAAGCCCTCAGAAGCTCCTGTGTTCTTTGCCTGGCAGAGATTGCAGTCATCAGTAATTTTTTTATCAATTAGAATTATGTAAACTACAAGACCAAGTCCCCTGGAAATTCCTTGGTTTTAGCATGCATGTACATGTATATTGCCTGGTGGGGTTTTTACCTACAGTATACATACATGTAGCTATGTAGCTATAGCTATATTGCTGTAATTTATCAAGGAATGAAATAGGAAAAACTGCCTGATAGCTGTTGTACATGTGCACTGTTTACTTAGGGCTATTCCAGAAATAAATACATGGGGGGGTCGGGAGGCACCTTTTGTATATACCAAGCACCCATAAAAATTTTTTAAAAATTACCCCATGACCCATCAAATTAATAAACTCATTTTACAATGACCCATCTAATTAAAAAAAAAAAACTAACCAGACCCACCACAAAAATATTTTTAAAAATGAAAACGGTACAAATCTCGCGAGGTTTTCGGGACAAACATTCTAGTCAATGACGCGGTAATGCCTGTGCGACATTGTATCACAGTAGTTCTGAAGAAACGATGTCACATCAACAATCAAAGGCATCTATAGCGGGAATGTTTGAAAGACTGGGAGTCCAAACGATGCTATTATCATGAAATGGGTATGGATATGTTTTTCCACGAATCGTTCGTTTTCTAATGGAGCCCGCGCCCGGAGGCCTCTATATCACCTTCACACCGACTGATAAATATAACGCATCGGTACCCTCGTATAAATCAACTAAGGTTTGCCTATTTTTATTAGAAAACGGAATACCTATTGGTTTCAAAATATTCCCAAAATCGATGCACTGTAAACTGTAATAATCTACAGAACAGAGTTCGCCGCCATCACGTCCAAAGGGATCCTACTAAACGCGCCTCTAATTTGAAGAGTGCCGTAATGGAAAGTTATGCGCTGCAAAGAGCGACAACTCGAATAGTTCTATGTTACTTCCGATTTCGAAAGCACGTTTTCAATTTTCCCTCCGACGTTTTGTAACCAACATGACAAGAGCGACAATAAAAATATTCTGAAAACTCAACACCCACGTGGCACAAAATAAAACAATAGAAACTACCCATAATAAATATTTTTTTAACACTCCAACCACGGACCAAATAAAATATGAAAAAATACGACCACCCACACAAAAAAATATCATTTTCCGCCCGACCCCACCCCCCCACCCCCCCACCCCCCCCCTTTGATCATTTCTGGAACAGCCCTTAGCTGTAACAACAATTCTACTATATCCAACAGGAAATAGATAACTTCAGTTGTCAATCTGAATTCTATCTTTAAGGATTTTCATTAGCCTTATTAATGCATGTAACTGAGCACATTGAATACAGCATTTATAACTGTATGTGTATTATATATATAAAAAGCCCTTCCCTCTTCTCCCAGTTGTTATTCTATTGTTCTATTTTATCTAAGGTGAGAGTGACTATCAGGAGTTATTAGACACCTGGTTCCCAGAATCGGGCCAGCCTCCTTCTGCTTTTCTGCTGGACACCTCAGAGGAAGCACTGCTGCTTCCTGATTGGCTAAAACTTAGAATGATCAGGTCAAGAGTTCACCAGTTGGTAGATGTGGGTAAGAAAATAGATTTTCCACATTATCTTGTTTCAGATAAATATACTGATATGTAGAATGCCAGTTTTAAATTAGCTGAGTTTCAGTGAAGTTGGCTTAGCTATCATAATGCTTAAGGAGGTGAAGTAAAGTTCCCTGATCATTGATAAAACACCTCACATGTACAATGTATATCTGATTGAAGCCAATCATAAGTATATGGTTACATATCATGTGAAGAAAATACAAAAATGATGCAAAAGGATACATTGGATGACAGTTATCTCGAAGTAGAAAGTGGCCCCTTAAAGGACACATCGCATGTTTTTAAATTTTTTGATTTTTTCAGCAAAATTAATTCATTTCATGCCTAAAACTACTTTACATGTGTTTTAAATGAAACAGTTTGCGTAGTTTTCGAGTTTGAAAACGATGAAATTCAAATCTTGCCATATGCATATTTTCTTCCGATATTTTACGCGCCATTATCTGTGATGTCATATGCGACCTGGAGCGAGAAGATTTGAAAACAGTTGTTAGCCATTTCATAAACAGATTTGATTTAATTGACAAACAAACAATTATCACATTTACGGCTTGTAAATAGCACTGCATTAGGGTGTTTTGTGCCGTTTAAGGGTGTACTTGCTGTCAGTAGAGAGGATTTGGACTGTGGTTCTTCTCAATTTTTGAAGGAAGGTATGAGGGACAAGACATGAATATTTTTTTGTCGGCACAACGACTTTGCCATAAAAAAACCAATAGAATTTGTCCCTGTATTTTTTCAAACAAGCACTTGGACAAAGACGTAGATAAACTGCAAGAAAATGGTTCTATTGAAGCTATGCACTGTTACATATAGGCCTACGGCATATGCTTTCCGTTCTGCTCTCAAATTCAATACACACTCGCACCAAATGACCTTCACCTTGTAACAACATATAGTCAGAACATTGCTAGCAGTGTCTACCAACTGGTAGTTTTAAAAAAAGAAATTTAAAGATAAAATATAATTGAACTTTCAATTCTAAATAATAAAATATAATATTTCCCAACTTTGAATTGAATTATAATGCTTTCATTTTTTTTTAAGGAACGTGTACATGTTTACAACAACAGCACGCAGCGCTCCCACTTCCTAAGTAACAACGTGTAGATAACGAAAAATAATGATTAATAAAATTGCTTCAATAAAATAATTTAAAAGTATTGTGATTTTCACAATAAGTTTGATCCTTTTTATTATTTTTTTTTTTTCGAAATGCACCCATGACAGTAGGCCTAGTTGTCAATGATACATAATCGTATCATGATTTAGGCCTATCTAACTTCTCCAAAAATAAATTTAATAATAATTGCACTGTTTATTTTAGAAAAGCAACAACGCTAATTACAGTTGTTTACAGAAATGGCATTACTAGATTGTGTTTAGACAGTGATCCCATGTAAACATTATTTACTCACAAATGCAGATTTCATACTCGCTTTCCTCGCTACATTTGGGTCGCTATTTGTATGCACTGGTGGCTAAAAGATATAAGACTCGGGAAATTTGTCAACATCGAAATAAATGTTATCCATGGTAAATAAATTAGGCCCCTAAAACCCGAGTTTTTAAAAATATCTAACACTACTTTTACAACAACTGCAGTGTCGACGAAGGTCGCATATGACTTCACTACCACGTGACTACCTATCTAATTAACTAGGCTTTTTGAAATCGGGGCTTAGATTTAAGTCCGTATTGTGGCAAATTATCGCAATACTTCAGCGAACGAAATATTACAATTAATTTCTATAAGCATAAGGAAGACAAAATGCATATAATTCTGTATACTTTGAAAACATGAGATGTATCCTTTAAGAATTTAAATGTAATGTTTGTTTAAAAGAAAAGACACATGTAAATGCCATTCAATTATTAGATTTGTGAATTTTGTCTCCGTTTACATTCATGGTTGTATTATTATTACAATATGGCAGCTCTTCAAGACATAGAACCGGCTCAACTGTTGCTCTTTGTCCAGTCCTTTGGTATCCCAGTGGCCAGTATGAGCCGTCTGTTTAAGTGTCTGGACAATGCTGTAGCTGCTGACCCTAACCTGATAGAGGAGGCAGTGGACGACAAGGCTTACATGGCTCAGCTGATTGAGATCCAACACATGAGAGGGGTGGTGGGCGGAGACATCTTTTACAAGCTTCTGACAAAATCCTTAGTTCCCAAACCTGAAAGTACAGGTATGTTTTGTCATTTTGATATTTTGACACCCTCTGTCTTTTCATTCATTTTGAAACAAAACGCATACATTGACCCCAAACACTTTTCAAGCACAAGAATTGGCCATTGTTTTTAAAGTTGGTTTGTTATGATTCAATGATAAAGAAATGAATCTTAAAGAAACCTTTGGATGTAGAATATTTTTATTATCTACAGCTACAGATGAAGATGTGGCAGAGTTAAAAGCAGTCAGCAAGAAGTGGTCACAGAGAATGGAGAGTACCAAGAAACCCTCAACTTCTAATGTCACCGATTTAATAGTTCAAGTAATACAGTTGTTAGTGTTGAAAGAGAGTTTTCAAAAACAGAAATGCATTGTGACTGATATATTGCTTACTATGTCCATGACATGAGAATAAGTGTTGATTATGTAAATGTATATGGTAATTTTTTTGGCAGATTTTTAGCCAAGAAGGAGTCAAGAAGAAGGAAGTGCAACAAGAGTACCACAAGCTCATGATGGTGATTTGATTTTTGTATGAATTGATAACACAGTACAGTAAAACATGCTTATAATAAAGTGCTGAGGACAAACAATTCATTATAAACATCATTTGTTTTGTCCAATAAGTTCAGGAGAAGTTTACAATATGTTCACATGAGAGTGTTCGCTGTAAGTGTGATTTCATTATATGAGTGTTCGGTGTAACCGTGTTTTACTGTATCAGTTTGCTGGATCATGTGTATTTATTAATATCTCTTCTATGTATGTTTGTCAGATTTTATCAGGATCAGAGACCGCCACAGCAATAGAAGTTACACAAGTTCTTCTTGAGGTAAGTAATGTTTTCTTATTCTATATCTGTATTAACATTAAACAGACATGTACACTGTATCAACAGAAAAATCATAGAAACAGCAACCCAGCAAGTCAGTTATAACAAACTCTCAGTATAAAACAAAAATGTTGGAATGGAAATGCACTACATGTATTTGTTTTCAGGCTTTTTTGTGTAGGATAACATATTTGTAATTTTTCCTTTCTTTGTCACCTTTAGATGCTAGGGGGGATGCATGGACCTCAATTTGCCAAGATATTCTCAAGGAGCCCTCAAACCTGCTCACTCTTAAAACTGCTGGTTTCCAAGAAAGTAAGCACTATGTATTATTGCACATTTTTATTTCTCATCAAAATATGTTTATCATTTGAAGTTGAATTATTCCCTGATAATGGAGTTGGTGGGGATGATGTGAAGTGTGTGTGTCGGAGTGAATGTTTGCCTGCAAAACGGCAATAGAACATCAGGTTCAATGTTGCGTTTATAGACATACCCACTTGTTAGGGAATGCTTTTCTTTGTAATGATTCTCTTAATAATTTTAAAACATTCGGAAAATACAGTAAAACACACTTGGATACAGTGTACCAAAGTGCTGGGGCTGAACAATTTTGAATCGATATAAACATTACTCATTATATCCAAAAAGTTCATAATAAGTTTTAAACAACAGAGAATGAAAATTACTTTGCTGTAAGCATGAATTCATTATAAGCGGGTTCATTGTAACCGTGTTTTACTGTAAGCATGAATTCATTATAAGTGTGTTCACTGTAACCGTGTTTCACTGTAAGCATGAATTCATTATAAGCAGGTTCATTGTAACTGTGTTTTACTGTAAGCATGAATTCATTATAAGTGTGTTCACTGTAACTGTGTTTTACTGTAAGCATGAATTCATTATAAGTGTGTTCACTGTAACTGTTTTACTGTAAGCAGGAATTCATTATAAGTGTGTTCACTGTAACTGTGTTTTACTGTAAGCATGAATTCATTATAAGTGTGTTCACTGTAACCGTGTTTTACTGTAAGCATGAATTCATTATAAGCCGGGTTCATTGTAACCTGGTTTTACTGTATCTTTATTTCCAAATGATTATATAATATTAGAAGAGACTAATGTACTTTAATAGTTTCATGTGAATAGATGTGCTTAGTTTTTTGTGAATAGATGAGACTAATGTGCTTGGTTTCTTGTGAATAGGTGAGACTAATGTGCTTGGTTTCTTGTGAATAGATGAGACTAATGTGCTTGGTTTCTTGTGAATAGGTGAGACTAATGTGCTTGGTTTCTTGTGAATAGGTGAGACTAATGTGCTTGGTTTCTTGTGAATAGGTGAGACTAATGTGCTTGGTTTCTGTGAATAGGTGAGACTAATGTGCTTGGTTTCTGTGAATAGGTGACCTTAGGAGGTCTTCTGTACAAACTGATGGAGACCCTGTTTAATGAGATTAAAGGTCAGAGATGCATGGTGACCTCCATAGTGAACCAGTACCTCCTGTCCAATAAACCAAATATCCCTGAAAGGAGACCGTCGTACAAATCCGTCAAATCTGTTGGATCCTCAAGTCAAGCTCTTCTGGATGGTATATTGAAAAGTTTTGTGTAGTTTTATTTTGAGATTAATTCAACAATATTATGCATTCTACAATATTAACTCTAAATACAATGTGTTATTTTCTTTGGTTGTAAATTTTATGAAGTACATTGAAAATTTATTTGTACTAATGAATATAATAAGTGCAGAATTAATTTCTTTGTAACTTTTCGAGTATGTACATGTACAGTATGTGTGATATTGTTACATGTATATGTAAATCCATGTAAATTGATTATACATTTACATAAGACATGAATCACGGAATTATTTTCTGCCCTGTAGATCTGATCAGCCAAGTTCAGAAAGATGAAAACAACATGGAGAAGATGATAAAGGAGTGTATGAGGGTTAATACCAAGCCCGACGACAGTCTGTCAGCGGCAGAGACGATGCACCGCACACTGACCGCTGTGGCCTGTAAAGCCATACACAAAGACACTGAAGAGGCCAGGTAGGCAACCCTCCATAGAAACAGAAAATGTACTTAATTTTTGTATAATTTCCATAAGTATTAGACTCCATACCCATAATTTCATTCTTGTCACTGTGTACTAAATCCATATACAAATCAATAACCTTTTCTTAATTATACTAATCTTATACACTATGTTATTTTTAAAGTTGCAGGCCTGATACATGTTTGTAAATAGAAAAACTTTGGAAAAAAGTCTTCGCAAGGTTTTAGAAGTTGAATTCATATTTATTCCAATGTCTTACAGTAACACAATGACTACCTCAATGGCCATTCTGTTTGTGGATTGGCTGGAGCTGTTAGATCCTGAACTTGTTGCCATGGTTCCAGATTTACAGCAGCAGCTTCTGTTTGCTAATGAGAAGTTAAAAGGCCTGCCCAGCCAGAGTGTGGCTCGCAGTAGCCAGCCCTATCTGCTGACCCTCCTCACTCACCAGAGTAGCTGGGCCTCACTTCAGAGGTGCATCAACTGTCTGTTACAGCCTGCGGAAGTCCTCAGGTAAATGATGGCGTTAATATGTGTTAAGCGGTTAATCTAGCTGATGTATTCATGATGCATCTGTGACTGAAGAGTTTTCGTCTTTTTTTTTCCAGATTCAGCCCGACTGCTGTTCTTGATTTTTTATGGGCGTGTCTTCAGATTCCTAAGATTTGGAGAGGAAGAGAGAGGAGAACACCCAAAGTATGACTTGTCATGGCATTTTCACATTGTAGAGCTTTCTGACACCTGTCTGAAGAAATTGAAAGACTGATTTAAGGAAGTTAGCTCCTGAGCTTTTGAGCACAACTGTGCAGTATGCTACAACTAAGTATTTACTGGTTCAATACTGATCCCATTGGTGCAAACATAACATCTATTACTGAACCCTATCCAGTTGAAAAATTTTGTGTCAATTCAAATTTTGAAAGGGTTTGGCAGGGACTATATTTTGCAACGGAAGGATTGATTAATCAAAAAGTTCTAAATCTGCATGGTATTACAGTTTCTGTTTCATCCAATATATCCTCTATTTTTATACTCCTATATGTGTATTTCAGTTTTATAATTTATGATATAAGTAGTTCAGACTTGGAACTAGTTCAAATGTTATAATTTATTAATTTGGTTGATACATTTCTCCAAACAGAACACCGATTCTTTAAAAAACTTTAAATTAATTTACTCGAAATTTTGTGTAAAGATTCAATATTTTCGCCAAGAATCTAAAAGTTTGATCTCCAACCCCCACTTTTTTAAAGTTCCATTTTAAATTTTAATACAAGACCTTGAAAATTATGTGAAATTGACATTACTCCTAATATGTCCTTTTACACTTTCAAATTTGACATCAGGAATTTTTGTCATATATCAAGTGCAAAAAGGTCTCTATTTATTTCCATTACTTGTATTAAACTGGGTTTTTTATAAATGTATTGTTAGAAGACATGATTATGTATCTATTTTATGTAATGATTGATTTGTATTGCTTATGCTGTGTTGACACCAGCAGACAAATCAGGTTTAATGGAATAAATCTTTAAGTGCAAAAAGGTCATGTTTAGAACACTGTAGCTCAATAACAAGCATTGCGACCCTAGATTTTCTTTTTAATTTCCTGATTCTCCTTCAATGTAGAAATCAAGAATACACTTCCCAAAAAAATGACATTACTCCAAATTTCAGGTTCAAACCTCTTTAAGCTAGATTTAATACATGAACATCTTTTTGGCAAACCCTGTGTTTTTGTTGGAAGGATTTTATGGTTAACTACAGAAAGTATCACTGAAATCTCTGATTTACATGTATGTGAGAAATCAAAATTCTCAGTCCAAGAACCTGACATTGTGCTATTAAAGTATTACTTTACTTGAATTTTTCAATTCACAGAACCACACTGCCGAGAATGTCCTTGGTTTGACGTCAGACCAGCTGATAGCATTGATCAAATACATTGTTGAGGAGTCCATTCAGCTGTATCCAGATAAGGAGGCAGACGATAATAAGGTCTCCACAGAGAGACAGAGTAGTATTGCCAACCGGATTGATCTCCTGATGTTGTGTATTGGTGAAAATCACAGGAATCTCCAGAGGGTGGTCACCTTCATCAGAGATATCCCACCCACTAGCAGGTAGACTAGATCAAGTGCTGTATGACTCAAAAAGAAAATGGATGTCTTTTAAGGAGACTATGTGTACAGTAGACATCAAATGTCTGTTTTAATCATGAAGTAATTTATTTCACAGCAGTTATATCCAGTACCAGCAGCTATTAGTTGAGTTATATTCCCAGTGTCCCAAGGTCATTGCCTGGCTGTCAGATGTACAGGGGGCATTTTTTGATGGGCAGTTCTCACAGTCCACCATTACACAGGTACTGTACATACAATGTACATGTATAGCTACTATATAATGACTTTAGAATCATACATTCTTATCAATGCCCAATTACTTTTAACATTCTGATTAAGGAGTTACTCTACATTGTCATAATTGTTGACTTCCTTTTAAAACATAAATGAAAATATTAATATCAGCAATATTTGTCTATTCATTTCATATATCATTGCCTTGCGGAATAGCTCAGTAGGTTAGCATGTCAACTGTTGAATTGTAGATCGCGGGTTCGAGACCAGCAGGAATTTTTTTTAAAAATTCAGAACACTTTTTACTAAAACTGCATTTTTGGACTAAATAAACTAAATTTGAAAGTTTTCAATTTCAAAATATTATTGTATATGTCCTCCACTTTTCATCCATATCAAATTTCTCTGGTGTAGCATTCCTCCTTAAGCATCAACTTGATTGCAGTACATGTTAAACTGTGATCGTTTGAGAGATTAAAATACTGTATGGATACTTGATTTAGCGTATTTGAAATTTGACGCAGTGTTATCTGAGACACTAGTTGGTGTAATCATGATTAAGTGCTTACTCTTTGTTTGATAATGGATGAAATAGAAATTTTCATATTTTAAAACAACCATGAATGATCGCTCTTGCTTCACAGCCAGAGGCTCTTGCATATAAATCTCATTAAAAGAAGAACACACAGTATTTTGTATGAAAATGAGGAAGTTGCACCATAATCTGGTTGTTAAGATGTAGTATTCATAACATTGTAGGTTGACATTGTTTCTCATCGGTTACTAACGTGCCTTGGACAAGCTGGCAATGGCAAAACAGCCGAGGACAAGATGTATGATGCCAACATTGCCTGTCGCAAGCTTGCTTCACAGCATCCTCTCCTCATGTTAAGGTAGGCTAGATTTAATCTTTATTGTAAACACTGTTATAAAAAAACATTCCCTTTTCACTGTCAAATCTTTGGATTTTCTGACATGATCTGATTTTTCATCAGTGATACATTTAACATGTGTGAAATCTATGGTCTGATTCAAAGCTTGAGAATTACCTTTCATTTTACAGACAACTTCCCCTTATAGCTGCTTTGTTGAAGGGTAAGACCCAGTTTACATTTGGAGAGATGAGACATAAGAACTACCTTTTGCTGTTTACTCACATCCTGGGTCTGATGGAGACCTTACAGCCACACATTTACCGGCGGGACTACACAGCCCTGGCTGATGTCATCCACTCCTACTTCTCACTTATCAGTGTAGGTAGAAATTTCTACACCGCATGTATTGTGATTAATGTTCCTGTCAGAGAAATACATGTATAAAGCTTATCATACATATATTATTATACTTCCTGTAAAAAAAGTTAAAGGGTAGGTTAATGGAATCATGATGCCTGTCTTGTCCATTCATCTGTGGGCAGGATTTTGTCGTGAAATTTTTAAGAGACTAGTGCATGGATTTTCATGAAAATGTGTAAGCTAATATTGAGGTCAAAGGAATTTAGTGTATCCCGTAATTTGTGTTCTGGTGAAACCTGGATAATGTTGAAATCCATGTCTTTCTGGTCCTCAGCTATACAACATTTCTAATATTCCCAGGCCAGTATGGATAAGCCCTGTTGGGGTATTAGTCCTGTTAGGACCTCTGTAGTTGTGATAATTTTCAATCAACATAAACTGTGTTTGTTGGTAACTAGTATTTTGTGAACAATTTTCCTATATCAATAACAAAATAAGGGCTGGAATGCACTTTTTTGTTATAGAAGTAAACTACTGTAACAGCAAAACAGGTTTTTTTAGGGTCTCTCTCTCTCTCTACTCTTCCCTCCCTCATGTATTCATGAAAGCGATATTAAACATGCATTAATACATGTACTAGGATTCTGTAATCATTCTGTAATCATCCATTGCACAATCCCAGGTAAATTGTGGTTTGATTGGGGGGAGGGGATTTATTATAGGTAAACCACACCAGGAAAACAATTAGAATTAAGATTAAAAAAGTAAGTGATTTAACAGTGTTCTGAGATTGGTGAACATCCTGTAGGGATCTGGGTTAGAATAGGTCCTTGGTACCCCTTGCTTGTTGTAAGAGGCAACTAAATAGGGAGGTCCTTCGGATGAGACCTCGAAAACTGAGGCCTTCTGTCACAGCAGATGTGGCAGGATAAAGATCCCTCCCTGCTCAACGGCAGTAAGCACCAAGCATAGGCCTAAATTTTGCATCCCTTCACCGGCAGTGGTGATGTCTCCATAGGAGTAAACAATTCTCGAGAGGGACGTTAAACAATATAATGAATTAATCAGATTGGGGAATGCTGATATGTACAGTTGTACATAGATTTTTGTACTTTCAGTCTTTCCTAATTCACTGACACCAACTTTTTATATACATGTAATATGATATTCTGTCAAAATTTTAATATAGATCTGTATTTATTTACATAAGTGATTTAACACCTACACAGTGTACATGTATTTTATGAATATTACATAAATATTAAGGCACATGCCAAAGGGAAACAACTTGGGCCAATTATCCACAAGTACATCAAGTTCCTGTACCAATACACTACACACGAGCCTCAGCAGTCTTCCATCATATTGCAGAAATATGTCAACTTACTCAGGTAAAACTAAATTAAACATCATCTGAATTTATGTAGCTTTTCTTTGTAGTTTTAGATTTAACTTTCTTTGCAGTTTTAGATTTAAGGTACAGTATTTCAAACATTTGCAATATTTCTTGCAAAATTCCTTAATTAATTGTTGCCTATCTTGAATATACCTGATAAGAATTCTGATGAACACAATGAAAATGGAAAATAAATTTGTAATAGCAAGAATTCGATATATCTATCTATATAATCATGTTTCATTGTATATATACATATGATTTTAGTGGTACATTGTATTTCTATGATGTACCCTGTATTTTTAGTGGTATTTCTATGATGTACCCTGTATTTTTAGTGGTATTTCTACGATGTACCCTGTATTTTTAGTGGTATTTCTACGATGTACCCTGTATTTTTAGTGGTATTTCTACGATGTACCCTGAGCTGTCTGTGCTAAAATCCCTTCTGGCTGGACTAACACTGTCCAGACAGTCAGAGAGTAACCAAGGCAACGTGGCATCCGTCACCCAGCCAAGATCAACCTCTCCGTGGACAGTAGGTCAGCTGACACCCTTCCTGGACAGATTGCACATGGCCACTGACAGCGAGGGTGGGTGTCATTTAACATGTTGGAAACTTTAAACATTTCATTCAATCGCTAAATAGAAATTCCACTTAACATATTACGTCATGTTTTCACAGATTGTTGTGTTTATTGTGTACCAGTTTCGTATCTCTTGTACATGTATGTAGGTTATCCTCAAAACCACAAATCTATAGATTGTACTTTTTACCACTTTCTACCAAACATGAAGAGGATTTAATATCTTTAACCGCCATGGTGGTGTAGAAGTTAGAGCATTTGCCCTGCATGCAGAAGGCCAGGGTTCGAATCAAACAGACCTATGTCATGACAGTTCCGTCACCAAACGCTCGGCATCAGGTGTGACTGTCACAGGTCCTCGGAGATGACCTTAAAAACGGATGTCCCGTGGCACGCTAAAGAAACCTCACTGCTCGATGGCCGTAAGTGCCGAGCAAAGGCCGAAATCTGAAGCCCTTCACCGGTCTTGGTGACGTCTCCATATGAGTGAAAAATTCTCGAGAGAGAGACATTTTAAACAAGATACAATCAATCAATGAATAATATCTTCAAATCAAGGGCTACATCCCTTTAAAAAAATTAGAATAGCTTCCAAAAAGTGTGTTCAAACCATGGTCAGGGTCCTTAGAGCAAAGTAGAGGTCCATGAGTTTGCTTGAAATACACTTTATGTTGCACGTTTTAGTGAATATAAAAAGTTTGTAAAACAAAAATTATCTTTTCGTGAAAAACAATCTGATAAAGTAAGCAAGCATCCTTGTGTAAGGTAGATTAAGGTTTTCAAAACAATATCACCCCCCACCCCACCCCCCACCCCCACCCCCAACCCCTTCCCTCAGCTAGAACTGCCAATATGTAGAAGATATAGGAAGAAAAATGTCTCCTCCCAGAACTACAACTCTCCAATTTGTCAAAGTATTATCATTCAAGCATCATTATAATTGTGTATTCATGTCATATCCCCCAAAATTGGCCTCAGTGAATTCTCAAAAGAGAATCAAAGGTTTTGCATAGAAATGTGTCGGAAAAAAACTTGAATGTAACAGTCTATATATAATATTTTGATCCTTATCAATCTAATTAAAATCAGATCTTCTCTAACTGTTACGCTGGAGAAGGATCTGACAGCATTGCGCTTGGGGTCATGTTATCTCACCTTTTACACTTGACTGATCAAATGACGGCTTTCACTAATATGAAAGTTTCACTGTTATATCGGAACATACATGTACTTGGTATTCATCATATGCATGTCAATAATTTCTTAGAAGCACGGGAGAACAATTGAAGATGGCAGCAGCCATGAGCGATGTTAGAACACCACAGAAAATATATTCTAATGATATTGGATGTATATCTAAGATCCTCCTTTGCTATTCCTTTAATGCTGATATTTGGAATATGTTTAAATTGTTCATGGATTAACACCATTTTTTGTGACCTTACAATCTGAATATGCTTCAGAAAAACAATTCCTGATTGGTCCTTGATTCTTTGTCAAGTTATTGGTCGAATATTTATTGAATTATTCATGAGACTGAAGTCAATAACATGACCTCAAATGTATGCTGTCAGATCCTTCTCCAGTGTAACGGTTAGAAAAGATCTGATTTTAATTAGATTGGATCCTTATTGATTTAATTTCTCAGTGAGAGGTAAAACAACTTAGATGCAAGTTGTGACCTATAGGCCTTAATTAGAATTATCACTTGGTACACAATGTTTGAATTCATGCATTGATTTTTCAGTAGTTCATCAGTTTTTTTTCTCATGGTTAATTTTATGACTTTTAGATATACATGTATTGGAAGTTTTGACAGATCAGGTTTTTCTCTCATGGTTAATTTTATGACTTTTAGATATATTGGAAGTTTTGACAGATCTTGATGAAACCTCAAAGAGGAAAGTGGACATTCTGGAACATTTCATTGTAAGTTAGACTGGTGACTAGTAAACATAGGAATATAGAAGTATACTTTCACTTTCATATTGTACATTGCAATCAATGTATATATATTATACATGGATATCCAACTGACAAGAAGTGTATCAAATGACGTGTATTTATGCATTTCTTATCATTAGAGAACTTTTCATTTCAAGGGAGATTTGAAAAAATTATTGTTGCACGCCTCAGATACTGCGAGAAATACAGCATACAGTCTGGTCATGCGATACATTCGACACAATCCTAGGCAAGTATACTCGGTAGCTCATCTGATCAAATCTGGTCCACCATGTTTCTTTCATCAATTTTCGGACATTTGTTAACTTTTCACTTTTCAACTTCTTCAGAAAAATTGGACAAATTTAAATCAAATATTGCACTACGTAACCAGTGTTTTTAATTGAGGGCCCATGTTGTTTCAGATTTAAGAGATTTACTGCAAATGTCACATGAGGATTAGATCGTGCTCATCTAGTTCTTTAATACTGTTTGTTACAGGGCCTCTGAACAGTTTGTGGGCAGTTTCCTACATTGCTTTGATAGTGAAAACCCTGATATCATAACAAGTGCTCTGAAAAATCTCCCAGAGTTCTGTGTGCTCTGTCAAGGTATATTCAAAATCATTGAAAAGTGAGCAAATGGTATTATAGCTCTGCATGATTTTTGTTACACAAGTGCATGTAGTGCACACAATTTGTGCTGTATTTAAAAAATGGGTTTTCAATTTTCTTTTTATTAGATCATGCTGATGAAATTCTGCAGAAATCCTTCATAGTAGGGACGACAACAGCCATTGAGACCAGCAGTTTCATTAGCGAGACCTTACAGCTGCTGAACTTGGAGACTGTACAGATATAACAAGCCTGAACAGTGTTTTACAGTGCAGGTGTTATCTCAAAACAAACAGAGAAAAGGTTATTCAAGTTCTCCCCTCTAGTAGGATGGATAACAATCAAATCAATTCGGGGCCTTCAGGAGGAATTCCGTCAGTGAGATAAATGGACAAATGATTAGATTCAACTCAGCAAAAATTGCATAATAAACTCTCATCTCTTCCTCCTCTCTGTGAGAAACAGAAGTATATGGATTCAATGCTTTGGATCTTACAGAATCAACCTTTTATTAGCTTGTGAAAAATATCCACCAGCTTTACAATCACCTTCATTTTGTGAATGGTTCTTGTTGTTAACCTGCATAATGTGTGTACAGTTTGCATGCTGGGTCATTTGTGAGTATAACTGGTCATGCATGTGTTCTCCAGTGGCGAATAAGAGTAGTTGAGAATAAGAGTAGTCGAGACTAAGAGTGGTTGTGTTGCATTAAGATTATCGCCTCTGTCTGAGACAGAATTGTATGTCTGACTGTCCTGTTACAATTACATCATATATATAGACACGATCTGTTTCATTACATGATAATCATCTCCTCAGTGTGAGACAGAATATTGTTTGAATTTCATTGTTTTGATTGCATTACATTATATTAATGGTGCATATTACTGATGTCAATAAAATGATGAATTACATTGTATTTTCATTAAACAAATTGATCCGGCCCCTCAAAGATGGCAGGAATTCTAATTTCAGAGAATGATACTCCTGTAAAAAAGGATTACGTTGTCTGCTGTGCTGTCTGTGGATCTTCTATGACCCTTTCACAGAATGTGTTTTCAGTACTTTTTAGCTCACCTGAACTGACTTTCCAGAAAGACAGACAGACAGATGTTGGCCATTGTGGTCAGTCTAGAAACTCTCACATTTTTTTTACTTTTTCTCCAGAACCAAAAGGCCAATATTAAGCATGGTAAAGGGGATTCAAGTTAGTTCAAAGGTAGGGTGATATTCCTTGTAAGGGGAGATAATTAAAGAAATATGATTTGCTATTGGAAAGAAACACAGCCAGTGAAGCAAACACATGATTGATAGCTATAATGAAGATTCAAATCAAAACCCCTTGGTCCTTGAGGGGCTTTTAAAGTTTTACATAGAAATATATATGTACATGTATATGAAAACTCTCTGAAAGTCTTCTCATGAATTGCACAGTACAATATGTCAATATCTTTTGTAGAGTGGATTCAAAACTGATCACACCATCACCCTGGGATTTGGTGGTGGTGGGGGGGGGAGGAGGAGGGATGGCAATGGGGTTTAAAGAGATACATAGGAGAATATATAATCACTCCTGGATTTTGGGAGGGGGGGGGTGGCAATGGGGTTTACAGAGATGCATAGGAGAATATATATATTTCAAAGAGTTCATTGTGATCTCTGGTTGCCCAGAGAAATTCACTTTATATAGATGCCCTCTTCCGCCCCAGCCCTGGGTTGAATGCATGGTCTGTGGAACTAAACCTCCTAATAAGCGCTACACTGCTTGACAATATCTTTACTTACTTTCTTAATTTATAATAATTTTATTACTTGCTTTCGACCACAATGGAATTCTCACCACATTCTTGTAAGCGATGGGTCATTGAGAGTGGAATTTGATGTAAAACTAAGAAGATGATACAAGATAAACACTGTATTTGAAATATCTTTATAAACCAAAGAGAATACAAGCAACTCTTGAATAAACATAACTGTCCTTATTAGTGAAGAAGTATTGAATATACAGCACAGAGAAAATCACTATATATATGAATACCCCCGTTTCGCCCCAGCCTGAGGCTGAACTTACGATCTGCAGAACCAAACCTCCTGGCAGTGCACTACACCTCACAACCATCTGGGCAAGTTATGAAACGTCCATTCGACTACAAGGGAAATTTTCATGTAGATCTACATGCAAGTTTATTCACACCCCAGTCAAGGGTGGGACCACAATATTTACATGGAAAACTCTTTGAAAATCTTCTCAAGAACCACAATGGTACAAGTTTTCAAATTATACGCAAGCATCCTCATGTATGGTAGATTCAAGTTAATTCAAACCACGATCCCTGGGTTTAAGAAAGAGGTATAATTGGGATTTAAGGAGATGTACTACAACAGAGAAATTTGATATGGATGAAAAGTTGAGGATATGTACAACACTATTTTGAAGTTGAACACGTTCAGATTTATTTTATTTGGTGAAAAAATGTAGATTTAGTAGAAAGTAATCTGGAAAAAAAAAAAATGAAAAACTGCTGGACTCGAACTCGCAAAATACAGATGTACAGGCGACACGCTGAGCTACTCGGTTAGTCAATTATATTTAAAATTTAATTTATTTTGCGTTGTTACGTCTTTGTTATGTATTATTACGCCTTTGTACTGCGTTAATACGCATTTCATTTGCGTTATGAAGCGTTTGCTTCGCGTTATTATGTCAGTATTTTGCGCTATAACGCCTTTGATTCGCATTATGTCTTTAGAAATATTTTGTTGCTTTTAAGTGATCCTAATCGGCTTTCATAGAATTCGTCATATACACACAAAAGATCAGAAAGAGAGAAAAATCGCCCAACATTAATTTTGGCAAGGAAAATAAAGAAGGTATGCGATCCAAAGGCGGGGTATTTGTGGGAAAGGGGATCGCCAGCCTTGTTTCAATTTTATTCTTAGAATTTCTGAGAAGTGACACTTTAGATTCCGTTTTTACAAAGAATGATGTCAGCGTTCAGGGAGGCAATCAACGTGTGCAGCGTTATGTCCTTAAAAACCTGTTTACTGTTGCTTTCCTTGTCGATGGGTTAAATTCTTCATCTCAGTCGGGATAATGAAGTGTGTTTGAATTTTAGATAAAATATTAAAAATTGGATTTGTTCAACGAGGACTCGTATTGTTCAACAAATCCCAAGTCCAAGTCTGAAAGAAATTATACCATCATGATTTACCAGAACATTGTACATGATGTGATACAAGTTCTTATTGTAAAAATCCGAACTTAATGACAGACACGTCGTTTTACCACCATTTTTAGTGTTTAAGTAAAACGGTTATTTTCGTGCAGTTTTTCTTCTAGGAAACAACGCGCGCAAACTTTACATACATTACTACCGGAAAAAGAAACCGTTCATCATTTTATATTTACATTTCCACTATTCTTGTCTTTGATACCTTAAACATGATGGCCATTTTCCCATGAATGTGCATATGAATCTTGATAAATAAAGTACGACTATCTTAATGACTGGGACTCTCCGACAGAAATGTAAGCAGAATGTAAAATAAAGTACGACTATCTTAATGACTGGGACTCTCCGACAGAAATGAAAATAGAATGTAAATATAAGAAATAAATCTTATTTTTGAAAATACATGAGGGTATGAACAGCAACGCTTCACTCCAAAATACACTAACGCGCTTCATGGAGCATGCAGGTTTAAAGCGTCGCAATTCATTCCCTTATGTATATCTATTTCTTAAATATGTGAAAAATAAAACGATATGGTGATTAACGCCACTTTACTTCTTAAAGTTTTGTTAATACGCCGGTTTCGAGATACGTCCGAGTTATTTCCCTTTGGAGAACTCTCGTACATAGTAAGGCGCTAAAGAATTTGTTTACACGCGGGAGTGGGACAGATATTCATCACAGCGTAAGTGAATGTACTCAGTAAGTTTCTCATACGCTGTTTGATAACCCGAATTCGACTGATACACAAACTAAGTAAGTGATAAGTATTTAGGGAGTAATTAAATACATAGAATTCTTATCCTATCACGTTATTTCGTTCGTCATAAGTACCATATCCAAGATATTTCTTGCAAATATGACATTGTTTGTATGTTTCCTCTTCGGTAAAACATTTCTTTCGATAGTATTTAGTATTTCCCACATTTACATATTTAAAGAGAAGCCGCTATTAATACATTTCATCGTCTTTCTCGTTGGCTGTATATCCACTCTGTCCCACTTAGGCATTCAAAGTTCCACTAAATGCACCTCCTATACAGAAGAGTTCGTATCTCGAAACTGACGTACTGGCATTTCTTGCAACATTTTATAACTTATTTATGTAAGTTTACGTCTCGTGACGTCATTTTCACACCACTCCAAAGTATGGAGCGCCATCAATTCAATTGTTGCGCGCATCAATGTGGTGGAATTATTGCTCGCAAAATTCTGACAGGAGATGCTTACTCCTCTTAGGGACCTGATCCCACCTCTAGTATATCCAGGGGTCCGTGTTTGCCCAATTCTTAATTCTGTATTCCTTGTAGGAGTTATGAGATTGATCACTGTTCGTTATCTTCCCATTTTCATGCAAACATCATCATTTAGTTTAAATTTTGCATGGATTCCTAAGGTACGGAAGCATATTAGGACCGCAGCAGTATCTTTTTTTAGTTTGTTATAACAAATTAGTAATTTGTTATAACAGATTACTGATTTGTTATAACAAATTACTAATCTGTTATAACAAATAAATAATCTGTTATAACAAATAAATAATCTGTTATAACAAATTACTAATTTGTTATAACAAACTAAAAAAAAAGATACTGCTGCGGCCCTAATATGCTTCCGTACTAAGGTCAGCGTGCGTGGGGGCAGAATTAAAGAGGTTTAAAGTTTTTAATAGGAATTCTTCTACTCAAGAATAACAAGGATATAATGTTTCAAATTAAAGGCATGTGATGATTTGTATGGGGCGTGGTCTACAATATAACATGTAGGCCTGTCTACCAACGCAATGGGTGTCATAAACAAAATTTTATTAAATTTCAGTTGTTACACGCCTTCCGGTAACGTTTCGATAGGTCGGAAGCGTGATTGAAACGCAAGTGTGACGTAACAGTTGCAACATCATAGACTATCAATTACGACTATTCCCCGATTCCCTAGGTTTAGTATTACGAACAATGTAAAAATAATTCCAGAAAACGGCTGCCTACAGCTATCATTGAGGAAACATTGAGAAATAGTTCAGATCAAAATTACCCTGAAGGTTTTATATTTCCATCACAGAAAAGTTAAAAAGAATATTCAATTAGAAATAAATTCGAAGATGAGATTGTAGTAATGTTAGAGTATAATTGAGTCTGTGTTGCCGTGGCAACAGGATAGAAATCCCGACTTTTTGCTGCTGTATACGATGATAATACAACTAAATGTCTCAAGCACATAACTTCCGTACACTGGCGATACACGGAAGCCATTGGAAACTTCGGTGATAATAGATAAAATAATGGTTTGATTTTGATGGAAAATCAAAATTGAAAAAAAAAAAAACACTGATAGATATGGATAATATTATATTACTACATAAACATTGCATGCAAGTGAGAGTAACATTGGAAAATGTCAAGCCGAGATCACCGTTGTCGACCAAGGCTTCGCCATTTCTCGTTTTCTCGGGTTGACAATTTCCAATGTTAACCTTGCTTGGATGCAATAGTTGTTATATTATATAGAATGTTATAAACTATTACGGTTGAAAAACTTTGAACGAAACGTGGTATGTTAATTTTGACGGTGAACAGTACACGCATGAATTCCGCGCAGGCAAACAGCTTTTGTAGTACTACCCGCTCCAAGGAAGGTTGACCGTTGCTACAGTCTATCATGCTGGAGGGCATGGTTTTACCATCCAGATGGTGATAGCATTTTTCAGCAAATGTTTGTCAATTAATCAGAATCGAGTAATTTACCTGGAAATTTAAAATATTCTTAGATTAGAATACAGTGTATGTCTATTTAATAGATATTATTCATTGGAAGATAATATGATCAATTTTAGATTGATTACATATTGATTACTGTGGTAAATGGACCAAAAAGTAGAAAAACAAGATGTGCTTGTGAAACACAAATGCCCCGATACTGGCCAATTCCAAAGATGCCCAAGGTCACAAGGACAAATATCTTAGTACCAGTAGAAAGATCTAGTCACAAGAAATGCTCATGTACAATATGAAAGCTCTAATATTTACAATACAGAAGTTATGACCAATGTCAATTTTTTTTAAAAGTAGGTCAGATGCCAAGGTCAAAAGGTTTAGTACCCACGAAAAGGACTTGTCAGGAGGAATATCAAAGCTCTAGCACTCGCTATTCAAAACTTATTAGCAAGGTTAAAGTTTTCAAAAAGAAGGTCAAGGTCACAGGGTAAAAAATTTTGGTACCCACGGAAAGGTCTTGTCACAATGAATACTCATGTGAAATATCAAAACCCTAGTACTTACTGTTCAATAGTTATTAGCAAGGTTAAAGTTTCAGACAGAATTACAGAATGACATGATTAAATCAATATGCCCCCCCCCCCCCCCCCCCCCGATCTTCGATCTCGGAGGCATAAACATTCGTACATTTTACGTCACCATAGTAACAACATTTGTCCCTACTAAATGATAATAATCACTTATTTGTAAAGACGAGGTTTTCTCTTAAAGAAAATATCAAGGAGTATCGGGAACAATTGCCAGTTTTGCCGATTCCAAAGAAAAAAGTACGGATACACCTCAGTATTTGAATTGACGTCAATCTTGCATCGACAGACATGATGTTATTGTAACCTTTTACACAAATTCTGCAGCTCTTTTGATGCTCGAAATCGCAATTAGGGTATAAATGCCATTACATCTTTAATTAACTCAGCATAGGGCCCCGTAACCATAACAACCAGGGTACACCCACACCAATTTTGGCAAATTCGCTAGAGTTCAATTCTATTAGTTTGTAGTCTTGAATATTTCTTTGAATTGTTGCCATGGTATCGTCATATGATAACTAAAATTTCCATTCTTCCTATACAAAATCATCAATATTCTATGTGTTGCATAAAGTTACACTGGTAATTATGGCACAAAATATTATTTTATGAACTTTTCGACTCGTTGCCTTGGTAACCATGGTGCATAGCAACCGTTATATGACATGTCATTGTTCCTGCTGCCATGCTGTATCACTGTATGAAGTTTGAAGAGAAGATGTGATTATATCCGACAAACGTTTATATGATTACGTACAGACAACGGGTGCTATAAGCAAACATGACCTCCAGGGCGGGGCTAGTAGGGGGAATCTTTATAAATCTCCTGGAGTGCAAGACCAGAGTTTGTCAAAACAATATATATGCAAGCATCCTCATGTACTGTAAATTCAGGTTTGTTCAAATGATGGTCATCGAGGTCATGATAATACTCAAGTGTAGGTTAAGTTTTACATAACATTTTTTTCAGGTTATACAATTTGGCAAAATGATATTCAATCATTCATCTGGTATATTAAGTATAGATGCAAATATCACTGATGACCCCCACTTTCTAACCCAGTGTGCCTAAATTGAGACCCAGTGATATTTTGTGGACGTGTATATGATTTCCATAAGCAAAAAAAATAATGATCACATATATTCAAGTATCCCAAGATATGACGTGGGTGATTGCACGATGACAAGTTGAGACTTATTGTTGGGTCACTAGTTTATGATCCATACTGATGAGTCATTTCTTTATGAGCGTTTGTGACTCAGATGAACATTGTGACCGATAGTTTGATATCTGAGCAAAGGTTCTGGTGATTTTGATATCCAATAATGACAGTGTGGTTTCTTGTCAAAATGGGCTGAATGAAAAAGGTGAAGATAACGAACAGTGGACGATCCCATTAACTCCTATAGAGAATACAGAATGGAAATTACCAGGATGTCTAATCGCCAAACTTCGCACAGTTGTTCTTGTACGGGCCCCGGAACAGTGCCATTACTTTCCAATGCTCGCTGAATTCTATAGCTGATGACATGAATTGTAATTCACCAAGACATGTTGGATTCGTAACTACACTACATCATTCCACCTCACCAAACCACCTATCTCTAGGGAAGGTTGTATTACTTTCGGAGTAATTTCCGTTTGAATAGTAGATAATGGTTTGGTCCTCTTGTCCGAGGTTATGTGTATTGTTAGTTTTTGGATCGAATGTTTAACATGAATTCTACTGTGAATTCCGATTGGCCGAGACATTTTTGATTTTCCTTAGAATGATTAATGCAATCTAATTAAAATAAAATATTTGATCCGCTCTCGAATCTGATAATGTTTTCTGGTACACAAAACAACATATCATATTCGGAAGTGGATTAAGAATATTATTCAAAGACTACACGCTAGATGTATTATGAGATTGATCACTGATCGTTATCTTCACCTTTCATGCATGTCGCGGTAGGCATTGATAAAATAATTACGGCCCTGAGCGTGATGCAGTCCGCTATCTTCTCCCTGGGGAATGTTGCAGACCAAGTTTACCTTAACGTACATTGTCTTAGAAACATTTTAAGCCACGTGTGCACTCTGGCTGTTGGACCTCACAGGCCATATGTAAACATGGCTCAAATTTTAACAAAGTCATTAATATTCATATATATGCAAATGAGCTAATTTACGAATCCTAGTTGAAAATCAATGTACCTATCTAAAATATGTCTTTTGATACCCACTTGGCATCTCTAAGTACGTTATCGGTCAAGATATTACGTCATAAATATTCAAAGTCGTGAAATAAAAATTTGAAGGGTTAGGGTATATCAAAATAGTGTCACACCCAAACGTGCTTTGGGTGTGGCATTGTTTTAGAATACCCTACCCCATCAATTGACTTGAATATTTGATGTAATACCTTGGTCAAAATATTTCGCTCTGATTTTATCTGAGTAATTTTGTTCTGAGAGCTCTTGAAAGTTTTCTTCACCTCAACAATTGCAACTGCTTTCAGTTTGTTCCGTTTGATAGGACTGTGAAAGGTAATAGTTTGATAAACCATTCTGTCTAGTGTAAATTCTTACACTGTCCTTACCAATGTCAACAGCATTAGGTAGGTCTGCAGCCAGGTCTGGATTGGCAGGAACTCCACTTGACGAGCAATTTAACTCTATTGCATTACACTATGTATCAAATGGGTTAATGAAAGAGCAAACTGGACACTTGCCTCATTTTTTACAATTTGTGAAGGCCGACGTTCTTTGTGGAAAGATGACTCCTCGGACATAATACCATATCAGTCAGTTTAAGTACTACCTCAGTGTATTCTGTTCAGTAATGTCGAGTTGTTCAGTCAGTTTAAGTACTACCTCAGTGTATACTGTTCTGTAGTGTCGAGTTGTCAGTTTAAGTACTACCTCAGTGTATTCTGTTCTGTAGTGTCGAGTTGTTCAGTCAGTTTAAGTACTACCTCAGTGTATTCTGTTCTGTGGTGTCGAGTTGTTCAGTCAGTTTAAGTACTACCTCAGTGTATACTGTTCTGTGGTGTCGAGTTGTTCAGTCAGTTTAAGTACTACCTCAGTGTATACTGTTCTGTAGTGTCGAGTTGTTCAGTCAGTTTAAGTACTACCTCAGTGTATTCTGTTCTGTAGTGTCGAGTTGTTCAGTCAGTTTAAGTACTACCTCAGTGTATTCTGTTCTGTAGTGTCGAGTTGTTCAGTCAGTTTAAGTACTACCTCAGTGTATTCTGTTCTGTAGTGTCGAGTTGTTCAGTCAGTTTAAGTACTACCTCAGTGTATTCTGTTCTGTAGTGTCGAGTTGTTCAGTCAGTTTAAGTACTACCTCAGTGTATTCTGTTCTGTAGTGTCGAGTTGTTCTGTTCTGTAGTGTCGAGTTGTTCACCAACGGTAATACGAAGCAGGATTTCGACTAAGACCAATAATGCCACCCCGACATTTAGCATGTTTGTTGATATTCTGTTCTATGGTGACACCAACAAGATTTCAGCATTTTTGTACGGTCGAACTCGATATACTGAATCCACTGTGCTATAACAATTCAGTAGCACCTGGATGTGTATCGGCGATGGTGCGTAGGATCATCATGAAAGGTGAAGATAACGAACATTGATCAATCTCATAACTCCTACAAGCAATACAAAATAGATGGTTGGGCAAAACGGACCCCTGGACACACCAGAGGTGGGATCAGATGCCTAGGAGGAGTAAACATCCCCTGTATCCATATAAGCAGGAACATACCTGGTGTAGTTGTTGTGATCAAACACAAAGAACATTGGGCAGAGTTCGTACAGTGTGGCTGTGTGATTACCTAAGTCGTTTTCTTTGAAAATCTTGATCAAGGCAAATATCATATTGATGCCGTTCATGTACTGTAGCCAAAATTATTCAGTTTTACCCATATCACAACTCGTGAAGGAGTCTTTAAAGTACGCTAGGAATTGGTCAGAACTCGTAACCTATTCTAGTTTTTTCCTGTGACTGTTGTTTTGCCAGAAATTGAAGCATTAAGCAAGTCTCTTCTGCCACCATATGGTCACCATGAAAAAGTTTTAATAAAGCCCTTTGAAGACCTTCAACAAATAATTTGTGAACCCACAGTGCACGGTTATAATGTTTACCGGCCACAACCTTTTCAAATGATCCACTAGCACGAACTCCAGCTTCAATATTTATTTCAGCAAGACCAATTCCTTTCATCATCTTTCCCACTATGCTGAAGAGGGTGCAGATGGTATGAAATACTTGCATCCTGATCATGACTGCTGAATTCTTCTTGATACTGTTGAGTTTTAAAGTCACCAGAGTAAACAGCATCCGTTGTTGACCATCGTCCGTTAACAATGGAAATTTTAACTTCGTGATAACCACCATTTCAATTCTTTATAAAATTTGGTATGAAGCATCGTTGGGACAAGAGGGGACATAAATTGTAAATTTCAGGAATCCTGCACCTCTGAAGTCTTAGGGACAAGGCAAAAGGTTTATTCCCACTTAGCCAAAATTATGAATTTTTTATTTCCATCCGGGAAAAATTATTATTTTTACACCTGGATGAATTTCTGTCTGTTTCACTTGTGACATTTTACCTGTCACGTGTTTTGGTTGCATTGTGTACTGAAATTGGCTAAATTATTTATAAGTTTGTGTATCACGACCTTCAAAATGAATATACATGTAATTGATTTAAAATTCAATTGAATTTTTAAAAATTGAATTTTAGACAAAATGAGATTAATTTACCTACAATTTAAGTGTATTATCACAATATCTAAATGGAATTGCAGTGATAACTTGCCCATGGTAACTTTCTACCAACTTTTGTTAAATTAATTTATAGGCCTTTCTGATGATTCTTTGATTGAATTAATACAATAATCAGTAGTGTATTTTTGTTTATACTAAGTCAAACTAATTTATAGGTGACTAAAAACAAATTAATCCGAGACAGAATGAAAATGCGATTCTGAATATTGTTAATGGATAATTGAAGAGAAAATTACAAATTTGATAGCATAGCCTGGAACATAATAACTAATTGTTCTAAATTGTTTAATTTCAACACATTAGAGATAATCATTCAATGAAAGGCGAATATCACGAACAGTAATTAATCTCATAACTCCTATAAGGAATACAAAATAGAGAGTTGGGCAAACAAGGACCCCAGAATATACCAGAGGAAGGATCAGACCTGTCTAGGAGGAGTAATCATCCCCTGTCGACCGGTAACACCCGCTGTGAGCCCTATATCTTGATCAGGTAAACGGAGTGATCTGTAGTCAAAATCAGTGTGCCAAGAACAGCCTAACAATCGGTATGAAACACGTCAGACAGCATTTGACCCAATGATAGGTTATGTTGGTAAACTAGATCATTATAGCGACCATATAATTTGTGAAATGCTGACTTTAAACAAGACTGTTGAAACCCCTGTAACATCATATTGTTTGTAAGTAGCTTGCCTCGATTTAAAAACTTATCATACGCAGAATATTTAGCTAGGCATCAAAAATATAACCGGATAGTCTTTGAATTTAATGATGAGACTCATCAAATTGATGCTTTGTACCTACATGGAACAATAATCATTTCCATAGCTTCTTTCTGTTACATGCATGTATCACAGCAAACGTGAAAGTACATGATCCGTCAGATTCCATCATTTCAGGCATATAAATCCTCCTTATACAAAAGCCGGGTCAAGACCACACCGAAACTGCCAACATCTCAGGCAGAGATCGACATTCAAGGAATATAGGGCAGAACTTTACCCTGAGAAAGGCGTATACTCTGTGATGATACCGATCCTCAAGGAAACCGCCTGCCGGTACTAGTGTTCGCTACCGATGCCAGCTTGATGAAACTATGCGCTTCAGAGACAGTGTCTGGTGATGGGATTTTTATTCCTGCTCAACATTGTTCACTCAACTGTACGATCTCCATGCCAAAGTCAATGGAATTGCATTTGCTTTTGTGTTTGGATTGCTGTCAAACAAGACTGAGGCCACATACGAGCGCTTATTTACTCTCCTGAAGAATGCAGTCCATGAGAGACGGTCTGGGATGACACCAGCATATTGGATCCTGGACTTCGAAGTTACCGCTAAGAACGCAGTCCGAGCTAGTTTCCCGCTAACTTCCATCAAGGGAGGTTTCTTTCACTATGCATAAGGAGGATTGTTCAAACCATGTACCTTCTTAATACCACTGCTTATTCTTGAAGACACCTCTCGCCAGACGATGCAAGCTCAAATGCTTCCTCTATTGCACATCAGTACTATAAACCCACTCCGGAGTTAGTTTGGGAGGACTCTGGTCGCCAGAACTTTATTCTTTATTGGAAATGTTTCGCGAGTTTGTCCTTCAGTTTATCTATTTTGTAGTGTTCGTTGCACACTGTTGGAATCTTATCTTATAGCTATTTGAGATACCGCTCTACAATCTTTGTCAATCTCTCTACATTCTTACCTTCGAAGATGTGCTTCTCTACATAGATGCATACATATTCAAAGGCACATTTGTGAGCTTCTATGCTTTCTCCAGAGACTTTGTGAGAGACATGTCTTGCCTCGCTTCTAGTGTATTTACGTCTACAAACAATATGATACCAAGTTTCTCTTGCCATCAGATCTTGGTTTTCAACTTTTCAGGTTAAGTTTCTGTCACATCTATTGATAACTGCTAATTCAATGGATTCTTCGCCGCACTTGGTCACACACTTTGTCGGTTTTTGTCTGACCCTTTTCACTTTGATTGCTCCTTTATTGATTGATTTTATGTTGTTTAACGTCCCACTCAAGAATGTTTCGCTGATATGGAGACGTCACCACTGCCGGTGAAGGGCTGCAAAATTGAGACCTATGCTGGGCACTTACGTTCTCTGAGCAGGAGAGATCTTTATCGTGCCACACCTGCTGTGACACGGAGCCTCGGTTTTCGCGGTATCATCCGAAGTACCGCCCTATTTAGTCGCCTCTTCCGACAAGCAAAGGGTTCTAAGAACCTATTGTAACCACTCGGGACGATTGTTCCTTTATCATAGAAAATACACTTATTAACTGGAAATAACACTATGCTACAAGAAGGGGTATGAGAGAGTTTGGTTTTACTTGGAGCACATTCGGTATCTGCAGATGTTGCTTTTTATATCTAACCTGCTGCTGTTTGTAAAGCTCAGATAACACCTTGTTAAATGTTGAAGACAATGAACACTTGATTTATTTTTGTGAAAATGTAAAGCATATATGGGAAATAACGTCAAAGGTTGTCAAATTTGACATCAAATGGAAACATATTCTTATTGGATTTTATTTTGAAAACAACCATAGAATTGTCATTTTAAATAACGTAATTTCTACTATAGCAACTGTTATTTACAAATACAAGATGTACTGTAGAATCAAAGAAATTGAAGAAAGTACCGAGAATATATACATACATGTTAAAGCTTCTTTAAAGATGCACTCTCATGTATACAAAAGGCTACATATAGATTTCAATGATATGTTTGAAAAAATTAGTAATGTATTGTGATGCATTTATATATATATATATCAATGTTTTCTTGTTATCAAGACAGGAGTTATTCAATTGGCAGCTCAAGATCTAACATGTCTAAATTTGTTACTCTTCACTCGTGAAAAATTCTCGAATGACATAAAACAAATGTACATGTATATCAAACCCAATCACACAAACAAAAAAATATATTTCCATACCCAACCGTTTGCAAACTATGTAACGAATTTCTGATGAAATAGAAATGAATCTTTCAAAAGACAGAACAAAAAATAAAAAATTAAACAAAAAGAAAAAATTGGTAGTAATGCAGATGAAGGCTGCAAAATTTGCATAAAACGAAACAGCAAACTAAAACAGTATATAAATTGAAAAAGATTTTCATTCAGCCATGCACCTCTACACTGTGTCCTGGACAGGAGATGCATCTGCAGTCCCCCCCCCCCCCCCCCCTACTCTTCAAAGTCTCTATGAAAGTTCTAAATTGATTGAATGAGGAGATTTCTACTACCAAAGGACCACCCATGCATAAATGACATCTCACACAACGAAATTTACCTTCTTGGCATTAAACAGCGTACTAGTGCAATCAATATATCAATAATTCTAATTATGTACTGGTTCAATACCGCAAGGCAATTCAGCTACTTAAGTGCTGATGTGTTATTTCAGTATTCACCTTATCTGTGACACTTCCGGTAATACCAGTGTCAACAGTATACATGTATATGTTGCAATCCAATGTTAAATACATAATGGGTAACTTCGGTTCGTACCCGAGTTAGTAGGGCAAATATTCCAATGTTCTTTCTTACTCCCAAGTATAATAATCCAACCAATCACATCCATCGTTTGAAAACTGACATGAGAACTTCCGGTCCGATTCCCAGCAGACTTTTAAAGCGATACAAGCTGTAACTGACGGTATTTTTTCAACTATCCAATTATTCACCAAATAACACCTACCGGTATAACTAATATAATTCCCAAGATCTGAAGAAAATTCTGCAATATAAACAAGGGAATATTGTTTGAGAGCACACCTACAATGAGCGTTTCGTATAAACCGCCATTGTGTCGTATACACGGACATGGGAACGATGATTGCCGAACATAATCAGGTTGCTGAGACCGAGGCCATATACAAAGACGGAAACTGGCGCGAGTAACTACACGTGTCGTTTGTTTTAAAATATTACGTTGTTTCATGAATGACTAGAAATACTACGCAAATGTGCCACTGAAAAGAAATTTTGATTGTGAATTTTCTATAAAATTGGCATGTTAAACTGTTTACAAATCTAACACGTGCTCAGAGCCTCTCTTTCGCTTTTTCCGAACTGGTGACCTCCAAGGTCAATGCACATCGGAAGTTACGAGCAAGAATTACTGACAGGATGACAATAATTCATGAATTAACATTTTTAGCTAATTTGACGGGTTTATTGCTTCAGATTCACTCACATATATGTTGACTATTTGTTCTTTTATTTTCTAATTTATTTACCGTCAGTTACAGCTTGTATTGCTTTAATCACAGACATACCGGTGAATGTGATGTGAAACTTTCTCTCACATCTATTGTTCACAGTCTCTAGACAACTACATTTAGCATAATTGATTCTGATACGACCCGGCCAAGTCGAACTAAAGCCGGGTATACCCCGGGTCGCGCTAAGAATCAAATGACCCGACTAAAGTACAGTAATGAAAATACTGACTAAACATTATTTGGCATAGAAAAAGGCTAACACGTTTACAAATCATGTTTATTTACCAGTGTATCCGGATTAAAAGCCAAAGTCTTAGAATTAGGCATTCTCGATAGTAACTGTCATCAAGGATACCATCTTGAAGCCACACACGCATGCGCCTATAAATTTTTTTTTTTTTTTTTTTTTTTTTTACATTTTGTCAGAGATAGAGTGCTTTGAAAATTATGTACATGTACCTATATGAAATATTCAATAAAGAAATAGATAATCACGTGATCATATCTTGAAGGGGTTCTCAATAGATCTATCTGATTATATATACTGATAAGTTGTTAAAAGGGCGGGTTACTTAGTACTTATATGTGCATTGGAGACCAACCTTCAATTTTGAACTATGACAGATGATGGGCTACAAATGAAGGGACATTGACACCATATTAGAGTGAATGAGAATAAGAGGAATACTGAAATATTGTATTAGACAAGTCAAAACAAAAATGTGTACCATATATCTTTCTGTGCTTAGCAAACCAGAAATAATGAAAGAATTAGATAAGTTACATGAGGAATATGTACTGGTTCCAGCTGACCAAACTCGTAACAACATGGTCTTTGTGGCTCATTGTTACAACTGTATCTAAACGACCTTGACTTTAATCCACATTTGATAATCCACAGTTCCTTTTCAAAGGAAAAAATTCTTCAAAATCACGTTTCAGTTTTCTACACATTTAATAACACGGCGAATGGGACAATACACTGGAGTTACCGTACTCACTCTGGATCCAGTGTTCTACAAGTCCCTATCTTTACCCCTCACGACAATATGAATTGTTGTGAAGGAGAAATTAAAGCGTACTGTGCCACAACATACATATATTCTAAAAGTGGTGTAAATATCAAATGTGAATTCTCAAACATTCCAAAGACCTCTACGTAAATTTGAACCACGAATTTTTAGAAACTCAACCACATCTAATCATACGACTTTCAACATTTTATACGACCACTCCTTACTATGCATTAGAGACTACGCCTATTGACATCATAGAAAGCTGCTTTTTTTGGATAAATATGAAAAAATTATACATTGTGATCAGTCATCATAAAAATTCCATCAGTAGAAGAAAGCTCTTGCTGTGGCTTTTCTTAAACTTCTGTCTTCATCAATCTGATAAGCATGTTTGTATCTAAATGTTTACATTTACGATGTTTTCGCCTTTGATATATTTACCTATTGTACTGATAGCCATTTCCTCATACACGTGATGCAGTTGTGAATACTGCGCGTATGAATCTTGATAAATATAATACATCTATCTTAACTGCTGGAAATTCCGACAGAAATGGAAGTAGAATGTAAATATTAGAAATGAATTTCATTGTTGAAAATATGTGAGGTGATATGTTTTTGCCTGTGATATCTCTATCATTTAATTTTATGTGTCACTCGCATTTTCATTGACTGAAAAATTTGTGATATATCGTATGAAAGGTATAGATAATGAACTGTGACCAATCTCATAACCCCTATAAGCAATAGAAAATAGAGAGTTGGGTAAACATGGAGCCCTGGATATACCAGAGGTGGGACCAGGTGCCTAGGAGGAGTAAGCATCCCCTGTCGTTATCCGTTATCTGATGTATCCATAGTCAAAATCAGTGTGCCAAGAACAACCTAACAATCAGTATGAAACAAGTCATACAGCATTTGACCCAATGATAGGTTGCACTGGCAAACTAAATTGTTAAAACGACAAAGAAATTGCAAAATGCTGACTTTAAAAGAGACTGTTGAAACTCCTGCACCATCAACTTGTTTGTCAGTAGCCTGCCTCGATTTAAAAACTGACCATATGCAGAAAAAGCTCTTGCGTATCGAATCAGTTGAAAAATATAAACACGATATACAGGTGATTATGGAATATTGCTACATAAATATGGGGAGTTGACAATGGAGAAGCTTGTCATAAAGTTGAGTTGTTAGTTTGCCGATGATATCTATTTCCAATAAAATATTTAAGTATGAAGCAGAAGTGGACGACTCTGTGGTGTCTTTTATTTCGAGTTCACAGGGATATATCGAATCGACATATGAATTGAAAATAATTATTGTTATTAGATAATTCGTCGTCAATGTATCTAAATATAGAATTGAAGGCCACAGCAAGAAATATTTTCTTCTCACGTAGATGTTTTTGAATAAATTCTGCTTCATAAGAATATAAAAACAGGCCAGGCACATGTAACAAAGGAGCACAATTCGCGCCCATGGGAATTCCAACAGACTGTTGGAAGACCTGATCACCAAAGACCACGAAGATATTGTTAATGAGGAACTCCAGTATATTTTTATTTCAACTACAGAGTATTTGTGCGTGGAATCGGTGGTGTTTAACAAAGTAATATTTTGGATGACTGATCACTAGATATGAATATTTCTGTTTTTCAATTTTGTTGAAGAAGAAACTATCCACGATGTCAAAAAGTCCAGTCTTTAATTCATCATGAGGAATGGTCGTGTAAAGCCATACGTTTTGATGTTGTTGATTTGAGAAGTTTTGCGATTATAAATTTACTCAAAAGTTCTTTAGAATTTTTTTTTTGAAAATCCACATTTTATTTACACCACTTCTGCATATGTAGTCGAACAGTACGTTTGAAGTTTCTCCTTCACAACTGTTGATATTTTCGTGAGGAGCAAAGATAGGGGCTTGGTAGAACATTTACTGGATCCAGCAATGTATCTTTGAATTCAACTATATCACCATCACCATCAATGACATGTCCAGATTATAGTTGAAAGAAGATGAAGAACAAGAACACGTAGGTGGATTAAGTATAAGATAGTCTATATTTAGGCACTGCAAAGTTTGTTTATAAATCCAACGAAAAATATTTCGAAACTACTTTCTATTGCAGTGTTGGGAATTCCTCTCGATGCTTCGTATTTGCATACTTATAAATTGGGAATCCTGAAATGAAAACCTTAAACATGTCGAACTATATAAATTTATTCAACAAAAAAACAAGATGTGTGTGTGTGAAACACAAATGCCCCCGATAATGGCCAATTCCGAAGATGGCCAAGGTCACAAGGGCAAATATCTTGGTACCAGTAGAAATATCTTGTCAAAAGAAATGCTCATGTACAATATGAAAGCTCTAATATTTACCATTTAGAAGTTATGACCAATGTAAAAAAAAAAAATTAAAGTAGGTCAAATGTCAAGGTCAAAAGGTTCAATACCAACGGAAAGATCTTGTAACAAGGAATACTCATGTGAAATATCAAAGCTCTATCTCTTACTGTTCAAAAGTTATTACATGTAGCAAGGTTAAAGTTTTCAAAAAGTACTAATATTTACCATTTAGAAGTTATGACCAATGTAAAAAATTTTTTTTTAAAGTAGGTCAAATGTCAAGGTCAAAAGGTTCAATACCCACGGAAAGGTCTTGTCACAAGGAATGTTCATGTGAAATATCAAAGCTCTATCACTTACTGATCAAAAGGGAGAGAAAAATGATCTTCGAAATTATAGACCAATTAGTCTTACAAATTGTGATTATAAAATTTTTTTAGCACAAATTTTCGCTATAAGATTACAAAAAGTTATAGATAAACTAATAAGTAAAGACCAATCCGCATACATTAAAGGTAGATATATCGGTGAAAATGCAAGACTTTTACTTGATATACAGGTAACTCTCGAATTATCGCCACTCAATTCATCGCCATTTTCGTTATAACGCCGCATTTTTCTAGGAACATTTTTCCTGTTACTTAAAACTCTCGTTAAAACGCCAAATTCGTTATCGCCATTTGCCGCAGTGTTTTCATTACAAAAGTCTATTTCAACGTGTTAATTATCTCGATAAACCGCCATGGGTGCACGTGGTCAGTGAAGCAGTAAATTGGTCATTATCAATCTCGGGCGTACACCTGGACAGAAGGATCCCAGTAATTGTTGTATTGAATAAACAAGAACAATACTCGAGATGAACAATACTCAAGTTGTTTATACTGTACATCAAAGAAACACTTTCCAATTTAGCTATGGCTTCGCCACGAAAGAGGGTCCTGTTAAATTTCGATGAGAAAAAGCAAATCATTACGTACCAAGGACATCATCAAAAATGTATCCATCAGGATATTGCAAATCATTTTTCTGTTTTATGGGAAAAGTCAATATAAAAAGAAGGACAGTGGGCAACATCTTAGCAGCAAAGGATCGCTCACTTACATAAGTATTGTAAATAGAGGAAAGATAACTTGCATATAAAAGAACAGTAACTCTATTTCTTCAAGATGGCAGTGATTCAATTCATCGCCAAATTCGTTATAATGCCATAATTTCATAAGAACAAAAGGTGGCGGTTTATCGAGAGTTGACTGTATTTGAATACTGTGAAACAAAACAAAAAGAAGGAGCAATTTTACTTCTTGATTTTCAAAAAGCTTTCGATTCTGTAGAATGGAACTTCATGTTCAACACCCTTAATAAATTTAATTTTGGAGAGCAATTCATAAAATGGATAAATTTTTTATATACAAATCCTGTATATCGCATAAAAAATAATGGATGGATGTCTAGGACCTGTAAAATGACCAAAGGCATTCGACAAGGATGTCCAATCTCAGCATTGCTTTTATTATTCATCGTAGAAATAATGTCGAAAAAAATTCACAATTCACCTGAAGTTAAAGACTTTAGTAATGACCTTATGACTAATGAAATAAAAATACTTCAACATGCAGACGACACATCACCTTTTTTTTTTTTTTTTTTTTTACAGGATATCAGATCTATAGAAAAAGTCATTAAAATAATTGAACATTTTGGTCAGGTATCAGGAATGCAACTCAATAAAAATAAATCTGAAGGAATACTATTAGGTCCTTTGAAAAACAGATATGATAAATTATGATATCAATATCACCAATGCACCTGTTAAATGCTTAGGGATATATATAGGTCATGATGCTAATCAATGTTACAATAAAAACTGGACGGAAAAAATTAATAAACTAGAAAAAAGACTTACAATGTGGAATACAAGAAAATTAACCTTATATGGAAAATGTACCGTAATAAATACTTTAGCATTAACACAATTATTCTATAGTGCAACTATATTGCAATATCCAAGAAAAGAATCCATAAAAAAAAATAAAGAAAACAATCTTCAATTTCCTATGGGGCAAAAGAGAAAGGATAAAAAGATATACTTTAATTGGAAAACAAGATGAAGGAGGAATAGGTATTGTTGATATTGATTGTAAATTAAAAGCACTCAAGGCTGCTTGGGTAACAAGAATTTTCAATGAAAAAGAATCATCTTTAAAATCTTTCTTTAATTCGTGTATTCTAAAAAGATTCGTTACACCCGAATATCTCATAATGACAAATACAACCAGTACTGATGAAATAAAGCAAATTTTCAAATCTTTATCAATATTTTACTGCGAAGTACTCAGTACATTGAATGAATGCAAACATAAATCACATAAAATAAAAGAGATGACTGACGTTGAAGTATTGTCGCAAACTATATGGTTAAACAATTTCACTCGATTTAATGGTAAACTTCTTTTTTACACAGATTGGATAAAAAGTGGAATTTTATACATTAAAGACCTGTTTGATGAAAACGGAAATTTTCATGATATCAATTATTTTTCTAATATTCTTGTCAACAAGTCTAACTGGATTTGCTAATATAACACACTGAAAAAGGTTATTAAACACTGTCCAAAAATATCACGATACTTCAAAAGGAGTCTATATAAATATAAGAAAACAAAGTAACATTTTATTAGAAAACAAGAGAAGAATACCCCTAAACTTGATAAATAGCAAAACAATATATAATATATTTATCAATAAAATCTTTATTAAACCCTACTGTGAGAGATTTTGGGCAAAAAGCTTCAATTTCAATTTTGAAGAAAACAAAACAAATATTTATCAGTCAAAAATCACTAAAATCAAAGACAAGCAATTAGCAGAATTTAATTACAAATTCCTACAAAATCTACTTAATAATAATAAATCTGTTCACAAATGGAATAAGAATGTATCCAATCAATGCCCGTATTGCCAAACACTCGAAGACACAAAACATGTAATCTTTGAGTGTAGAAACGTACAATTAATATGGAAGAAATTAGAAAAGCATTTGAAATTTAATTTAAAATGGAAACATGTTGCATTAGGATTTTTTCATGAAGAAAATAAAACTACCACTTCAATAAATCATTTATTATCATATACAGCTTATTACATATATAAAATAAAGATGAAGTTAAGATATGAAAATAAAGAAGAAAATATTAATGACATTTCCTATTTTGTAAAAACAAACTTAATGTACCAATATGAGACTTATAAAACATTGAATTTCAACTAGAATTATAAATGGTTTTATGATATTTCTATGACTTTGTGATGATAATAATAAAAAATAGTCAGACTATTTGAAGGAGTCTGTCCTTCAGTGAAGCTGCCTGAAGGAGAAAATATGGACATTGTGTGTTTAAGGCTGTTCCCCTCAGGCAGCATGGCTTATTGAAAAATATCTCTACCATATTTATATATATTTGTTATAGTATTATAAATATCGAATTTATGTATATGAATGTATATCTATATGAATGTGTCTTATATAGTGTATGATTTAAATATATATATGTGTGTGTATATATATATGCATACGTGTATATATATATATGTGTGTGTGTATATGTATGTGTGTGTTTGTGTATATATACGTATGTAATTAAAAAAGAAATACATCCAATCCAATGGGCTATTGGCACCATAGGTGAGGAATAAGTGGGAATATCCTAGGATATTTTATCCCAACCAAAATTGTATGTTTCCAAATAAAATATATATATAGTAAAAAAAAAAAAAAAAAAAAAAAAGGTATTAGCAAGGTTAAAGTTTTCAAAAAGTAGGTCAAATTCCAAAGTCAAGGGTAAAAAATGTTGGTACCCACGGAAAGGTCTTATCACAAGGAATACTCATGTGAAATATCAAAGCTCTATCACTTACTGTTCAAAAGTTATTAGCAAGGTTAAAGTTTCAGACAGAATTACAGAATTACAAAATGACAGACAGGACAAAAACAATATGCCCCCCGATCTTCGATCTCGGGGGCATAAAAACCAAAACAAATATAAATAATAAATAAACAATTAACTATGCAATGAAATTAACATGGCTATTTGAGAATAAAAAACCCACACATCTGCTACTGCAATTCTGAGAGTCAAATATACTCAACCAGGGATGACAATACAACAACTTCATGTCACAAACTCAAACACCTCAGAGCGACTGCAATATTCAAGCCCTTAACGACGATGGTTTCGAACTCCGACATATGTTTGAGTACCGAAACGAGGCTTCCGTTCGAGGTTACAACGGCAATGACGCCTTAGAAATTCCCTGGAAAAACTCGAAAATCCCTCTGTAACACTCCCTTGTCCACCTGGAAGCCGTGACAACCCTCAAGAGAACCCAACCTGTCTGGGTTTTTTTTTTATTGCATCCCACATTTTCCGTTAGTTCCCACATCAAACCTTGGACTTAATTCCAGTTCCACTCAACAAAATTCCAGCATTTTTTCTCAACAGGACTTATCCCTAAACCATCCTTTTAAAACTAAACTTTTCAGTTCACAAGAAACCCGAACAGTTCGTAGAAGCCGCCATTAACGGACATAGTTGACGTTTTCGTAGTTGTGAATTCACAAATTACTACTCCCATCTCGAAATGACATAGAATGTAGTCCAAGAATAAATTGTTAATTCAACTCAAATCATATCATGTTTTATTTAAACTCAATGTTTGAAAATATTTCACTAATAAGGAATAAATTTACTATTTTTTTCGTTGGATGGAAGTATTTTAAAACTTTCAGAAAAAGAAGCGATACTGCAAAAATCATTATAGTTTATTATTCATATGTTGGTATAATACTGATATTGCCCATTTATTTGTGTATACACCTGATTCGCAATTCTTATATGTATGTACTCGTTTCCCCAACATGCTGCATCCACATGTAGTTTGCAGTCCATGTAACCTGTAGTTAATGTTGTAAACTTTCATTTTGAAATTTCCTTCTTTATAAACTGTCTTACTGTTATGTCCTCTGGGCCCAAAATTGGAATAAACTTATCTTATACCGGGGGGGGGGGGACTTTTCCGTCTTCATTTTCGTGGTATATCTCCATCCAACGAAAAATTTATGGATTCATTCCTTAATTAAACCAACGTAATTTCCTCATGAACACTCTGCAGTAGTAAACACTGCGCGTATGAATATTTTTAACGGCTTGGAATTACGATAGAAATGAAAGTAGAATATAAGAATGTGCATTAACGATGCATGGCCGATTGGGTTTTAGTAAAGTTTTGAACGATGATAAATTTTGTACGGTACGCAGACTCGTATTTCACATCGAGGACTAGGTAATATGTTGCATGAATTTGTTCTTGTAGCCTTTTGTTCTAAGCTACTGATAGATTCCTGTCTGGGCGGAACTATCAAATTGCATTACACTTAAGGATTTAGGACGATTAAATCAATGTTAGTTAACCTGAATCAAAATGTTTAGTTAGTTTTTGGGGTGGGAGAGTAAAACTTCTGAAATCGATTTCATTAATCCAATCTCACAGATTGAATGAATATAAATACTTCATCGATACATGTATATAAAAACACTATCAGGAAATCCACGGCTTCCAACCACGATGTCAAACATTATATTCGACTCATTGTTCTGTCTGATTTTCAACATTAAAGGAGGCTTCTTGATAATTAAGCTTTTATCTGACGTTGACCTTTGAATCCCGTTCTCGATGTTAAGGCTAATCGAAATTCAGTATTCGCGGGCTGCTGTTTTTATAGTTAGCGTTAAGCAAGGCGGCCAGCTCATCCAAAACCTATCAGAATTCGGTTCGTAAGTTTATTTTCTTTATCACTTAGAAAATCGCTTAAACATTTTGTTTTCAAACTCGGGAGTTGAAAGAATGGTTTTCACTCAAACATGAAAATGGAAATATACCAGTAATTAAGAATATATTGGATTGAGGAAATTTTCCTGATGTTGACGATCTGGACGAAGACAAACTTCAGAATACGCTGAAATCAGCTTCCGGGAGACCTGGCTGCTGTGTTTCGTATTCCAGTATTCTTGAATGCTGGGCTTCCACAAATCCCCATACTGAGAATTATATACTGTTACAAATCCTTTTAGTTCGATAATTGATATAGAAACGCATTTCCGATCTCAAGAATGAGATAGAGTCAACCTCCGCATTTTCAGGCATTCTCTCGCGGTGAGGTAAAGTATGAAGCACTTCGAGGATTTACATACTAAGGTTTCAAAATTGACATGCGCAGTAAATAGAAACCAAAAGGCACATCAAAGCGTTAAAAAAATCCACTAAATTCAGAGTCCATTAAAACTACGAAAAGGCATGCTCAGTTTGTAAAATACGATAATCTCACAATTTACAAACCGTCTATGACATTTTGGCAAGCCATTTTACTATCTCTTCAAAAAAAAAATATATCTCGTTAACGAAGAGAGATGTTTCGTTAAGATATATCTCTTAAAGCTAGAGAGATATCTTTATACATGTAACCTAGAAAGATATCTCTTAAACTGAGATATATCTCTTAAGCGATTTCTTTACGGTAAAAAAAGTCTCTCTAATTTGGGTTTGATTATTATGATTATATATAAAATCTACTAAGAAATTTCGAAATTCTGTCATCGTGCGACGTTCCATTGGTCTAATTTCGATGCAGTTCCAAAAGTATCATCATTCAGAACTCCTCTTACATTTTACGCAGTAGCTAAATAATCTTTTGGAAGATGATTGGTGGTGTCCTGTAAATATGGAATAAGGTTTCAGAATTTTCATTTTCACTCTGGGGGGCCGAAAAAAGACAATTTCTTTTCTAAATTAAAAAAACCCCTGGTTCCCGGAACTCCTCTGACAAATTACGAAGTAGCCAAATAATCTCTTGGAAAAAGATTGGTGGTGTTAAGTGGGTGTGTAATAAGTGTTAGGAATTTTCATTGTCATTCTAGGGGCCTAATGGTGTAATATATATATATATATATATATATATATATATATATATATATAAAAAGAAACGTGTTTTTTTTTTAGACAATTCCTCTTACATTTTACGCAGTAGCAAAATCATCTTTTTGGAAGATAATTGGTGGTGTCCTATAGATGTGCAATAAGGTTTCAGAATTCTCATTTTCACCTTGGGGGGGGGGGGGGGGGGGGGGCAATTGGCTGGTTAATGCATGAATAATCCCAATATCGAATTACGTCATCATTGGAAAATTATGTCATAAACCTTTAAATACATTGTCAGAAGTATGGGCAGATCAGCTGTATATATGACTATAGTTAGTTATACACACAGATAACGGAGATTTTCAGCAGTTTTCAGAATATTCAATTATTCGTGCATGCATAATGAATTAGCAGACAGGTCATTTTGAAAAATAAGCCATTGTCAACATTCTTTGTTCTACATCTTTTTGACATTTGATGTTATTCTGAATGGCAGTAATACCGTCTCATTATCAACATTTTCTGCCATAATTACATGCATGTCTGAAATCGATTCACGCGAGAAGATAGGTGACTATATTTTGTAACATCTCTAGGATGACATTCTACTAAGAAGTGGAAGAACACCTTTCACTTCAATAGTCAGCAGCATCTTAATCACGATCACTCACGGTCCTATCACCACATAGAACACACCACTACTCGCTCTCCCACCACCTGGTAGCTGATTTACCAATAGAATAGCGGGGATTGGACTTTTTCTATCGGCAATTTTTTTTAATGACGACGGGGGCTTACTAACGAGTTATCATGAAGAGCAAAACAGTTCAGCCTGATTTGTAATTTATTTATTATTTCCTATCAATGTGATTAGCGACGGTATCAAGTATTGATAGTTTTCACCGCGATATATATTGCTAGCTAGATAGGCAAGCACTGGCCCATTCTTATGCTCCATGCTCCACTCGCTGTACGTATCGGCATTTCTTCATGTATTTTTGTGTGATCAATGCCTAAAAAAACCTTTGGTTTCCTGAAAATTCATTATGGCAGATTTTAACGACACCAGTGAAGGACTGCAGAGATTTTTTGAGGACTACAAAAAATCCCTTTTTACGTATGACCATCCGGAGAAAATAGCACTAATCTCAGTGTATGTGATAATATTTGTTTTAGCCCTTGTTGGGAATGCTATGATTTTATTGATGGTGTGCTTGAAAAGGAGCAGCAGGAAAAATATTACCAATTTCTTTCTTGTCAATTTAGCAGTAGCTGATTTACTGGGTGAGTACCTTTCCTTTTCTATACAACCGTACATTAATTAAAACTACCCTACAAGTTGGAAGTCAAAAGTGTAAAACGATGATTGTATATGTAATTTCACGTCTTGGGAAAGTCCAAATTTTGACCTACATGAATGCATTGAACTCGGGACAATGCACTTTATCGTTCTAGCACCACGGAACCTCGATTTTCAAGTTCTCGTTCGAAAATCCCGTGACATTCACTACTCCGAGACCTTGAAGAAACAGCTGAACCCCGTGACCTTCACTATGCCTTGTCATTGGAACACCTATATCCCGTGACATTCCTTTTGCCGTGTCCTTGTCGAAGAGACGGTTAAACCCAAACTTGATATTTGCTATGGTTATTCCTTGACGAAACTTCCTTGGTGAAGGGAACAGCTACATGTGCTATCTATTTTAATTTTCTAATGTGTCCGGGCCTCGCGAGAACTATACGAACGATCACCAATGCATGGTTACAAACTACTGCGAATTTTATACGATTATTCAAGGGATTGATTGACTAATTGAAAGGAAACTAAAATATTATTTTTTCTATGTTCATAGCACACCTACAGACTCGATTAATTGCCAATTTACCAATATCATGATCTTAGATTTTTTTTTTTTACTATTATGATGAATAACATGTTTGCGAGGATGACGTTGCATTCATAGGCGTAGCTTGGTTTCGAATATTACCGAGGCAGGGGGTCTGGGGGGCGCAGCCCCCCAGAAGCTATCGACATTTTAACAACGTAAAAGGTGGTGTGTTTTTTACCGAGGCAGCTGCCTCGGTTGCCTCAATGGAAGCTACGCCACTGACATTAATGAAAGGGAACATCTCTTCATGAATGAGAAAAATTAATCCATGTTATTCTTGAGCATTCGAACAATAAACCTGAGGTCTCAATAGTCATCTTTAAACGGAAAGTCATGTAAAATGATTAATTGATTTTATATTGTTTAACGTCCCTCTTGAGAATCATTCACTCATATGGAGACGTCACCATTGCCGGTGAAGGGCTGCAAATTTTAGGCGTATGCTCGGCACTTACGGTCTTTGAGCAGGGAGGGGTCTTTATCGTGCCACACCTGCTGTGACGCGGAGCCTCGGTTTTTGCGGGCTCATCCGAAGGACCGCCCCATTTAGTCTCCTTTTACGACAAGCATGGATACTGAGTATTCATTTTACCCCGGATCCCCACGGGACATGTAAAACTGGATTATAAAGTAACCAGCCACGATACAATGTAAATTTCATAAATATGAAACCTGCACATTTTTTTTTTTTAAATTCTTTATAGGAAAGATTGAACATTGGAAATATTTTGTAATATCTGCATGCATAACTTTGGCAATTGTCAAACGATTTGTGATTTACAGATGGACTTTTGACTTCTCCAACTCCTGTGTCCGCAAATTGAGGCTCCATTAAACTAACATCCACATTACGCAAATTATGTTAAAGCTATTATCGACTAGGAGCGGTTGATCTAAATAAAGCTATTTGTGAAAGTGGGTCAGATATATATTTATGTCCAAACTAAATATTGGTTTACTTATTTACAGATGTTCAGAAATATTGAAGAATTTTAAGAAATCAAGATTTGATGAAATGCAAGATAAACGTCATCGTTCAGAATTACATTGCCCTACCCCATATGCAAAGATTGCACACACATATTCAAAGTGACTAAGCTAAGCTTGGTTCAGTATTTTTAAAGAAGTTGAATTTTTTTTAAAGTTTGAAGGGGTAGACATCACAATCCATTCAGGTCACCTAATTGACTCAAGTTAACTACAATTAGTTTTTACAAACGTTAAAGGAAATATTACTGACAGTTTGTGAGCATAATATAACTTAAATTTACGATTCACTTATTTCAATGTACAAAGCAGGTTTACTGTGAAGTTGAAAAACACTCCCCGTGTCTTAACTTTTACTACCAGACATATACAGATATTTTTAGAGAATTCTTACAATAAATTTAAATTAGAATTGTATTTTCGACACATTTTTGGAATATAGTGAACCCTTGGAATATCAAAGGAAAGATGGTGGAGATTTCAATTCCGAAAAGGAAACTTTAAATGTGTGATATTTACTTTCCAAGAGATTTATATGGCAATCTACATGTAACACTGAAATTAGAATCTGTATCCTTTTAAAACAAAATTTAGAATGCTTATTACTTAATCATAGGATTGGTATCTTTATCTGAGAGAAATGCAACAGAATAGCAGTCTTGTGTTTTTCCTACATTTGTCACTAAATATCTCTCCAACTCTTTTTTAATTAGCTAATCTCACCCAAAAATTTGATATCTTTAAAGTCAAAATGAAGTTCTTTTTTATTAATTCCATAATGGATTGGCAACCATTTCCACTCCCTTTCGCTTTTTTGACTTGTCACACGCCGTGCGCTCTTACTCCTGAGTTCTTCTCAAAGACTAACACGCCCTTGGTGGGGACCTAATAAAAATTTGAAACATTTAAGGAAGCCGGAAATAGAGAATCAATATCTATTCAACTGATGGCTGCCATTTATTCATTTTCTACCCTGGCACATACCGGTTTCCGTAGTTACGCGAGTTGCACTCTAGTCTGGTCACCACTAATAATCAATGAGTGGTGGGGACCAAGTACCCGCACCATTCTTTTCATTTTGGAATGAATGAAAGAAAAAGAAAACTAAGCGATTAACTGGCGGTCGCCAGATAAATCAAATGGAGGCCGTCAGTTAAATTAAGTGGCGGCCGTCGGATAACGAGGGGTAACCACCAGATTATAAGGGGAGGCTGCTACGTAAATCGAGTGGTGGCCGCCCGTTAAGACCGCCACATAAATCAAATAGGAGCCGCCAGTTTAATTCTTTACTCTGGTACCTACCGGCTTCCGTATGTCATGAACATTCGTATGACTTTAAATTAACTGCAAGTCGACAAGCTATAGCATTTTAAATGTAAAACACATAAGTAATTACACCGGTTCCGGTAGCTCAGCGTAAGAGATTTCGCTTCACGACCGGGAGGTCATGAGTTCTCTTCCCGTTCGTGCTATTGTCGCATCAAATCTAAGACGTAAACACACAGGCACAGAGTATGGATATTACTACCCCCCCCCCCCCCTTTCATAATTTTTTTTGGGGTAGCAATAATTTCTCTGAAATGTATGCATTCCCAGTCTATCTCATCCTTCTTTCGATTCAAGTAATCGTTTCACGCTTTTTGTAAGCTTTAGAGATTGGCCTTCTACCGGTATAATAAAATACACCGGTAGAATGCCAATCTCTAAAGCTTACAAAAAGCGTGAAACGATTACATGAATCGAAACACAGGGGCTAAGCCCGTTTTGGGCCCGAACCCTGTAATACAAAACGCTTAGCCCTTGTGAATCGAAAGAGGGATGAGATAGACTGGGAATTCATACATTTCAGAGAAATTATTGCCACCAAAAAAAAAATTATGAAAAGGGGGGGGGGTAATATCCATACTTCAGGTGCCTATGGTAAATATTGGTAGTGTCTGCTCCTTCGCCAAACGCTTAGAATTTGGGAGTCATGAGTCTTTCGGATATGACGTTGACAACAGGAAGTCCAGTTTGAGGTCACGGCAGGCGTTGTTACTTTAAAGAATCTTCACTGCTACGACCCCGAGCGCGCTAAGGATAGGTCTGAATTTGTGATATTTCACCTAGATCTAGTGAAGTCACTATATGGAAGAAAATGTCTCGGCATAAAGTAAAATAAAGAAACAGATTTCTAATCTAAACGGCGATTACGGAAGTTGACCCTCTTTTACTTTGAAAAAAAGAAGAGAGAGAGAGAGAGAGAGAGAGAGAGAGAGAGAGAGAGAGAGAGAGAGAGAGAGAGAGACTGACAACGACGACTAGATAAATTAAGTGGCGACCGCCAGCTAAATAAGTGGTGATCGCCAAATGATAAGTGGCTATCGTCGATTAAATTACGCACTTATTTAAATTTAGATTAATGCGTGCAACAAAATCATGAAATGAAATATAAAGTCTTATTACGAAATGAAAACGGCTCGACTTGTAACCCAATATAGCAATATCGTGACACTATTTCTTCATTAAGAATTTCAAAACAAAAATAGTATTCAATCAACAAGTATATTGAAAAACAAAATCGAGTCAATATTTCTCATTAAAAATATATGAAAACAAAAAATGAGTTGGAATTCAATTTTAAAACAAAACAAAAACAAGTTATTACTTATTCACTAAGGATATTTGAATACAAAATCTTTATCTGTATATTCGGCCTGAAGAGTGTTAATCTTTTATAGTAGTGTCAATCAACTGTAACAGTGCAATGATCAGAAAAAGAAATAGACAGTATTTCATATTATTGGACAGGTAATATAACATCTGCAAGTATACACTAGTTAAAAGAAGTTGGCAATGCTTAGCATTTGATGAGTTGCCTTCACTCATCATGTACACTTCTGAATCAACGAAATTCCAGGCAGCAGGAATTTATTTCAATTGGATTAAACCGTTCATCCGCGGCTTTCAAACTCATCAAGACATTCGTACCGGAAATCGATTTATAAAATATATCAATTAGTGTTAAACCTGATGCAAGACACGACAGCTAAACCATCCGTACTTCTACTAAGGCGTAAAACCACAAGTCTGAAAAAGTGATCAGAAATGACAGAAACAACTGCTTTTTGGCCCTTCCTCTCCCGTTGGAAATCTTTTTTCTACTATATAAACCAATTGTAGCAGGCCTATTGTTTCGAGCCAGTAAGAGTTCGGGTTTGGACGAAATCGATGATTTTGTCTTTGGAAATGATTTAGCAAATGGCATCAAATAGATATTCATTAAAAAAAGAAAAGAAAGATACAAGGCATCAAATAAATATTTATAGAAAAAAAGATACTGAGAAGAATAATGGTACGTATATTTTGACAATAAATACAACAATGGCTATGTACAATTACTGATTTCCATCTAATTAAATAAAGGTTACAATACAACTGTAATAACATGTGACCGAATAAAAATCTATGAGTGATATCAGAAACGACAGGATTTTTCCCTTATACTAACGACATGGACTAAGTTTTAAAATGGACATTGTAGGTTTCGTGATTTTAAAGTAAACCTAGCATTGTACTTATCAAGCTTGAATTTCAATAATCTTTTATATCTCTCAAAAATATTTGTAATAAACCTTTGTTGTCAATTATTTTGGTAATGTGACGCGCAAGTGACCTATCATATAAAAAAAAAGTTAATGGGAATGTGAAAAAAAAAAAGAAAAAGGAAACATGGTGTAATTTCTGCAGAATCGCCAATTACAAAAAGGATCCCTTAAATTACTTCCACAATAATCATGACCCCATCATATAAACAATGTAGACATTCCTTCAATAAGAGAAAACCCTAGTGGGTAGTATTTTTCCTATCGGAACAATGACCGGTGCTCTCTACGTCAAGTGCAATAATGACTTGTCGTGTTAAGGTTCATAGTGTAATTTTGTTATGACGGTAAGAAAAAAACCCCACTCCATGCTGGTCTTTATTGATGACTACTTTCAATTTCTCTTGTTTTGTCAATATCGAGTTAAGTTAAAATATACACGTTTTATCATTAACAGTCATGTTTTAATACTGTAACTATATACATGTACACACATCAATTGATGTAATTGTATCAATTTGAGTTATCAATAATCTAAAATAAAATTGATATTCCGAAATTGCATCTATTTATGTTCTAAAATTTCTGTATCTACCTATAGCGAAATTTAAAAAAGAGATCACAGAATTCGATGGTTTAATACTTGACATAAATGACTTGTATTAGTAATTCCTATCGCCCAAATACAAGAGAATCGAGAGTGTATTTTCTAAAAACGACTAAAAAGTTAAATAATTTCAACACAATTAGTCAAGTGTTAATTGATTATAAATGAGAAAATATTTGTCTTTTCCTCGGGGATTCAGGGTGTAGATTTCATTCAGTAGTGAAGCTGTAACATGTCGACTTTTCATCTATCTTATTTAAAAGAGAGCTGGGGTATACATTGATCGTTTTCTCCTAAACCGCGGATTCCGAAACATTAGTCGAAATATTGACATTCAGGTTTAATACCCCGTGACAAAGACATCCATTACAAATCCAAACGACTGTTTGATTGATGGAGAGTGTGCTAGATATATTGAGTTGATGAACGGTGTAAACATACATGTACATGTACCATTTGCTTTTAGATGATAGCTATTTCTAATACTGTACCATATTCGAAAAACATGTGACTCCGAGTCTCCATTTTTCTGACGGGAGAGCACTCGATGTAAGGCTTCGGTCGATTAGCAGGCTACGCGTGACAAAATGATGCAGAGGGCGCACAAGGTCATTCATGGGGCTTCCTTTGGATTTTGTTCTTTGAAAAGTCGATTTGTTATTGAAGAGGCGATCATTGCAATTGGCACGCAACTCCGTCATCACTGTCTGTCGATTTTCCTTCAATCCTCCCAAAACCTTTAAAAAAGTTCTTCAGTTTACTGAATTTTTAATATTTGAGTCATTAATTAATTGTCAATTTGCGTGTAATTATAAAACTGGAATAAGTATTTCAGGAACACCTTGCCTTTTCTAATCTGAAATATATGTTAGACAATACAAGTGATTTGAATTATTAAATCTCGCGGGGGTCAATTTCTGTGTATTTTATGGTACTCCAATTTAACGAAAGTCACATTGACATCTCGGTTAAATTGCAGCTTATTGACAATCTATGAAAATATACCCTCACGAATTCTAAATATAGTGTCCATTCTAGAAAACTGATAGTCAGTTTTATTCGGGTATTTGGGGTCTGATAGTTACGTTACCTGTCCACAACGTTAACTTAAGTCATAACACATAATAAAGACGCCATGCTTCGTGGACTGAAAGGTTACGGTCCAATATGTGTTACTGATAAAGATCAAGGTTATTCATTCATCATCAATATCAAATTTACCCTAATTTAAATTAGTCATGAATGGAGCATGTTTAACAAAGTTGTCACAGTATGCTTGCTGCGATCAAATGCACACTGACAAACTAAATTCGACTCAGTCATCAGAATGTGTTTTGTACCATTATGGGAGTTGGTGTATGCAAACAGGGCATGCTGCAACCCTTGTAATGACGAGGCTTTTGATTTTGAGAAATCGGAGTGGATGTTGATTTTATCTTATTCAGAAACTTTATTTTCCATTCCTTACACTTATTAAAGGCTTGAGGGAATGTCCCGTTTCGGAATTCAAATTATCTTAAAATTCACGTAGAATTCACTAAAGATCTGCCTCTGGGTATGTCTTCCCCCACAACCACCACTTTGAACATGCTTACAAGAATGAATGTTTTCGCATGCTACACGTAAATAATAATAGTATTTCCATGTGAATATACCGTATGTTTTACTGAAAATAAATACTCCTGTGATCAAATTTTACGGCTCTTCAAGAATTTTTCACTATAATTTTGTGATTTCAACAACTGTTTGTGAAGTGCCACAAAATTAGACCCATACTATACGCAGCGTTCACGGACGCGCAACGTATCGCGACAAGAGACCTCGCAAAAAAATGATCTCATCCGATTGATTGCATATTGTTTAACGTCATTCTTGAGAATATTTCATGGCCGGTGAAAGGCTGCAAAATTTGGGCCTATGCTCGGCGCTTACGGCCTTTGAGCTGGGAGGGATCTTTGTCGTGCCACACCTGCTATGACACGGGACCTCGGTTTTTGCGGTCTCATCCGAAAGACCGCCCCATTTAGTCGCCTCTTACGACAAGCAAGGGGTACTGAGGACCTATTTCAACCCGGATCCATACGGGACCGAAAGACCCGCAATTCTCACTTCTAAATGCTGAGCGTTTTGAGAAGAAGCAGTCTCTTCCTATTTTTATATGTCTTAGGTTTGAAACGACCATAGAATGAGCTGGAACCGACAACCTCTCAGTCACGAAGCGAACGCGCTAACCGCCAAGTCGCCGCATCGGATCAACTAAGCTATCAGCAATGATATATTTCCATAGATCTCACATTTTCGATATTAGTAAGCATATCCTGTTTGTATTATCAATGATATATACATGTATGTAGAGTACAATTCACCAAAGATCATCGTATTGCTACATATTCATTTTTTAGGTTCGGGAAGTTTGCACCCTCAGAAATATCTGTTAAACATTTGCAATCGAACCTGTATTTACACCAGTCTGAATATGAAATTGGCGTAAGACGCTGGAAAAAATGGCTTGCAGTAATTACCAATGTATGCCATGTATGTTTCTTTAGAGATGAACTTCATAGAATAAAGCACACATACGATGTTCTATAGACAGCTGGGACCTATAGTCTACTATAAATTGAAGAAAATTGGCGAAGCTTTATTTTCCGCGAAAAGAATTTTTGCGAATTGTTAATATTGCAACAATAAACGCACAAGCAAATTCATAGTTTTGCAAAATTACGCTAAAATAAAAACCTTACGATTAAATCCGTATCTACTTTAATTAGAGAATGAAATTTAGTAATTTCTACAGATTTTATAGGATATAAAGTTTGGGCACCTTACGCAATGAAAACCGCGAAGCGGTTTAAAAGAACGCTCACTGTTCCGACTTACTTCATGTATAAAATTAATAAAACAACTTTCTTGATCAAACAAACCGCATTTGATTTTAATGAATAAATCTTTAAAAAATTATATAAAGCGGAGCAATGTTGCCGTATATTTGCAACAAAATGGAAGCAAAGGGACCAAACGCTTTGTGACGCCATTCCTATGACATCACATGGAGCGATTTACATGGCAACTTACTCTATTCGATATACAAATGAACCGATCAAGTAGCGTTTTACAAGTGAAATCAATCGCAAGTAAGTAGGTCTTAAATATGCATCTTCATGCGAACAAATGTAATGAATGTAAAGGTAGAACAAGATATGGTTAAAATCTACCTATAGTGGAGTCTCCCAAACGAAGTACTGGCAGTATAAAAGTGCCTTTTTATAGTACTACTATTTTTCTCCCTTGACAAAATCCATGCCAATTTAAAATTCATTAAAAAAATCTAGATCTCGAATGCTTTCATTTTGAAATTTTTCAAAAAATCACTTTTTCCTTCAGTAAATCTAATGTCACTTGACCTTGATCGTAGTTTTGATTTGTAGACCTCATCATCCTTTCTGAAGATCCCATATCTCTATCAGACCTGTTTCTTATGTAGTACTAATTTTATGTTCTAATGTCAGAGGTCAAGGTCACTGCAGTCACTTGACCTTGATATTAGTCTGTATATATTATAATCTTGTCATATCAGAAGGTTCTATGTCTCTATCAATTTCAGTTCTAAAATTATATGAATTTGTATATTCAAGGTTAGAGGCCAAGGTCATTGGAGTCAAGTGACCTTGATACCAATTTGCAGATCTCATCATCCTTTCTGAAGACCACATGTCTCTATTAGACCTGGTTTTTATGTACTAAGGTCAACGGTCAAGGTCACTGGATTCACTAAACCGTGATACTAGTTTGTAGGTCCTGTCATTCTCTTGCCATTTCTGAAGATTGCATGTCGCTATTAGTCCCGGTTTTAAAGTTACACAAGTTTTTATGTTCATGATCAGAGGTCAAGGTCACTGGAGTCACTTTATTTGGATACCAATTTGTAGATCTCATCATCATCCATCGTCGCAAACCACGGGTTATTGTTTCATTCTGTGAAATAGAATGAAACAATAACCCGTGGTTTGCGATGATGATCATTCTTTCATCATTTCTGAAGACCCCATGATACTCTATCAGACCTTGTTCTTAAGTAATACAAGTTTTATGCTCAAAGGTCAATTTCACTGGAGTCACCTGACCTTGATACTAGTTTGTAGGTCCTGTCATCCTCTTGCCATTTCTGAAGATTCCATGTCGCTATTAGTCCCGGGTTTAAAGTTATACCAGTTTTTAGGTTCATGGTCAGAGGTCACTAGACCTTGATACTAATTTGTTGGCCCTGTCATTCTCTATTCATTTCTGAAGACCTTAGGACTCTATTTATCATATTTGTTAAGTTATAGCTGTTGAAATTTGGAATTAATTTTCCCCATATCATATAATGTACCTCACTTTTAATTTATAGAAACAATTGTCTGCTTTGGGACTTATTAATCTGTGTGACATTTTGGTTGATAAATTCAATGTTTCTTACCAGTTACCACGATATTTTTCAGGTAGTATCGATATTTTCGTTGAAGAATTTATTGCGCCAAATTAAGAAGTGTGCAGTAAAAATGGACCCGTTTATGACTGTTTTATCAATATTACGTGATCCATATAAATAGCCATGATAACAACTAAATTGTAGGGACCTTAATACATCGGGGGCCAGTCATTGAACTGCAAGTCTATCGTTATTAAAAAAAATTAAGGACTAGCCAATTCAATGATGGAAACCTTCTGACTGAGCACTTGTGTGGCCAGTAATTCTAGACAAGCAAGCTGTATTCTCTTACACATTTATCTATATGGAGTAAGACTATGTGAATGACCGAAATGTTTATAATAAACACGCTTTCGTTTGTGTAATGAAACCATACTCTTAATCAAGAAATTAAGACACAGGACGTTGACTGGAACAGATCACTTTGAAGGTCCTTCTCTCGTTCTGATGAACATGGACCCGTTCGAAGTTATAATTTCTTTTTTTATATACAAAACATGGGTACGTGCAGGTGTTTCTCTGTTTACTTTACGATCTGGAGAAACGAGAAAGTATGGAATTGCTTTTTGTTCAAGTTCGTCAGATATTTTATTTTCAGTGTTAGATATATATTTTCTCTACTTTGATTAGCAACAGTGGAAAATTACCTCAAAATACACAATAAAGTCCTTGGAAGTATCAAATAATGTTTGTCTTTCATTATTATTTAACACAAGTGTGTTTGTTTTGAAGATTTTTTTTCATATCTTTATCCCAAGTTACATTTTCAAAATAAACACCGCAAAAAATATTTCCTTCGAGCGATAAAATTGTACGAAAGTCGATTAGTGTCAAGGAAAAAAAAACCATATTGCTCGTAATACCGTCATATTACGAGTAAAGATCTCAAAATTTCAAGATAGTTTTTCTTATCAGCCAACAGGTGTTTACCATGCTTATTTTTTTCCTTGATAGGTACATGTTCTTGATATGATGTAGGGTGTTTTCGTACAAATAATCGACGTGTGGAAACCAATTGATTAAGCGTGTACATGTATATAAGTATATATCATTGGTTACAACCCCCCCCCCCCCCTTCTCAATCAGTACTCTTCATATCCAGTTATATACGGCTTAATATGTATTTTTTATCATATACATTTGCTGTATAGCATGCAAACAGTAACTGTATTTATACGCCCGTCGAAGACGGGACGAACTATGGTATGGCGTCGTCCGTCAGTCTGTCCGGACCTTGTGGGTAGGATACAGACCGAGCCGTAAGCCCCAGGATTTTACAACTTGGTACATTTGATCACCATGATGAGAGAAAGATGTCAATCAATGGTTTTTCAAGGTCAGAAGTCAAAGGTCAAGGCCGTACATGTAGTATCACTATGTCGCAAAACATTGCAGACAGGATGCAAACCAACTAAGCTCTTGGAAAAATTGATCATCGTGATGAGAGGAAGATACCTATTGTTTTTCAAGGTCAAACGTCAACAATTAAGGTCATAGTATTACTTTGTAGGAAAACATTATAGGCAGGATACAAACCGAACCATAAGCTCGGGGATATTGCAACTTTACATTTGATCACCATGATGAGAAGGAGATGCCTATTGTTTTTCAATGTCAAATCGCATTATCACTTAGTAGGAAAACCTTGTAGGGAGTATACAGACCGAACTGTTAGGGCTAGGACTGTCAAACTAGGTACACATACACCTTAAGCCAAGTGGAGGATGCCTATTGTTTCGCAAGGTCAAGGTCATAGTAGCAGTATACAGACCGAACCGTTGAGGCGAGGACCATCAAACTTGGTTCACTCACCATATGCCAAGTGAAAATATCATAAAGAAAGTACATGATTTGTCTGTTTTTACAATGCAAAAAAGTATGTCGCTGCCTGATGATTGCTGATACGACCTGAAGCCAAGTTCTACAAATCATGGTGTGAGAAAAACACCCTATAATAACTTTTCACGGGCGTATTATGTACCGTTGGCGATACTCTTGTTAATTGTGTTGAAAGTTTGAAAATTGTAAATAAATACAATGTTTATCAACAAAACTATCATGAAAATATACCTTTGTTAATGAAACAGAGTTTGATTTAAAGACGATATACGTTCTGGTTCTACTTTTGGCTATAAATACCCCTGTCCCCAATATTGACTAGTCACCAATCAGCAGAACTTGTAAATTACAGGATTTACTAGTCCTGTGGACTAGTTGAGTAAAAAACGTAGTGTCGAACACTGATTGCCAAAGTAATTCTAAAGAGAATGTGTTGACCAAGCAAAATCAGCACACTTATTCAGCGCGGCATTGTCACAAAGTATTCGGTGTTATAAAACGGATAATCGCTGCTAGACCATGTTCTGTCGCTGTTTTTGTAAATAAGAAGAAATGAATGCATGAACGTTCTAATCAGCGCCCCTTCTTTACATAGCCAAAATGAAAGGTAGAGATAACGAACAGTGATCAATCTTATAACCCCTATAAACAATACAAAATAGAGAGTTGGGCAAACACGGACCCCTGGATATACCAGAAGTGAAATCAGGTGCCTAAGAAGAGTAAGCATCCCCTGTCGACCGGTCACATCCGCCGTGAGCCCTATATCTTGATCAGGTAAATGGAGTTATCCGTAGTCAAAATCAGTGTGCCAAGAACGACCCAACAATCGGTATGAAACACGTCAGACAGCTTAGTATACGTCATACCTATACAGAAACAAGTGCATGCATGTTGAGGTCATAAATTGAGGATGACAATATGCTGTGCTCTCCTATATTCAGGGGTAAATAATTTTTGTAGAATTATCAAAAATGTATGCTGTTATTTCGGGTGTTGCTAAAACGCGGAACGAAACGGAATTTAGAATAAGAATGATTAATGTAGATAAGATAACGCCAAAAATCGGGGGGAAATGTTTAATTTTGATTAAAATCAATGATTTGGAAATTGTTTACAAGCGATAAAACAACTGTTATCTTAAAATTTTGCATCATAAATTGATTAAGTGAATTAAGTTAAACGTTTGTATAAGAATTTACAAAGCGTTTTACAAGAATTTAGAAATTTCGACATTGACAGACAGAGGTGTTAGCCAGCAGTGACACCTATGGGTAGGGAACGAAAAGAACACACGTGGTTTATCCCCCCCCCCCCCCCCCTGCTGGGAAACGTCATTAACGCACATGTACATGTATTTACACATAATACCGTGTATGTGTCTGTACAGGGAGTGTGATATGTATTAAACAACGATAATTCATTATCTTATTAAGTCAGCAAGTTAAACGTCTTGTGTTTGATTTATTATTTTTTAACTAACAGAGAATTAGTGACCGTAGCACTCCAATCCTAGATAGGGTGGACTTCTCGCAGTTCATTTCTAAACTAAATACTTGTATAGCTTAACATTCAAATTAATAATGAGATGATTTTTAATTCCATTCAAGCATAAATTTCTGTGTTAGCCTTTTACCTATTTCATATATTATGAAATAAATCTGTTAATTCATCTTACTATGGGTCGTAAACTTCACCCCAGTTTACATTGTTTCTGTTTCAATCTTTCTTTCCCGCTGTATCTCTTCAGTTTCAACACTAATCCGCAGGATATCGGTAAAGGTACGAAATTTCACATAGATTCATCCCAAATGAGGCAAACCTTTTTTCCACAACGGACTCGTTCGATATGAAGTGATACATAAATGTATATTGTACCAGGTGTAGAACTAAATTCAAATTCAAATTATTTTAAACATATTTAGTTCTATTAAAAGCATGTTTGATTTAAAAAGGTTATGTTTAGGGAAAATTGTTCAAAAAATTATTTTATCTTTTACAATGTTGTTTTCGGGGGGGGGGGGGGTACCTTTTATTCATTGGATAGGCTCATAAAATCTTTTCTTAAGGTAACAGCCAGAATAAAGTAATATCATTTGAAAGGGGTTCAATCATAATTCAAGTCTTTTTCAGTATATTTTTCTTCTTCATTTGTGACACAATATACTGTCACAATCTTGCGTGTCTGAGCGTGTGGGGGTGACAAAGCTGGGGAAAAGAATGGTACCAACAGAAGCTTGCATAATATTTTTCTTAAAACTTACTGTACAACATATTAAGCAAGCGCCTGTTGGTACATTCATCTACAAAACCCACCGTTTTAAAATACATGTATAATAATGCATTAGTATGAGGTATTAATATAAAATGGTGGATTCTGAGGATATGACTTCCTGTTCTCCCTGTAATTTCTGCTTCCCTTGTTCATAATAAGCCTTTTGATTTTACAAAATGCTGGCTTCCTCATAACATTATTGCATAAAATATTTCCCGTTCCGTTCCGTCTTCTGTTCCGCGTTTTAGCAACACCCCATTATTTCGACATTGTGAGGGAGGGGTCTTTATCGTGCCACACCTGCTGCGACACGGGGCCTCGGTTTTTGCGGTCTCATCCGAAGGACCGCCCCATTTAGTCGCCTCTTACGACAAGCAAGGGGTAACGAGGACCTATTCTAACCCGGATCCCCACGGGAATGCACTTGGCTTGTATCTCGCACATTGACCTCTGATGTGATCAGATGGTCACCTTTCTTGGTTTTTATATTCACATGATCAAAACATTTTATAACTCTACATACGAAGTAGAAAACGAGTAAACAAGTAATTGCGGCGAAAAAATGTAACAAATCGGTACCAGTGCATTCCTGTACACCAATCGCATCCGAGGTCTGTGTAAAACTTAGCGGGATTGTCTGAGGATTCCCGTTTGAATTGACTAAAGCAACGTAAACCGATGAAGGCCACGCCTTCTGAAAACGGTTACCGACATCAGGGTTCTCAGTTTCACTGCTGTTGTCATGCCCACAACCCTGTCGCTGCAGTCCTCATACATAAATATTGTCTCTCCATATGTTCTAAAACAGGCTATGAGAAGATCAAATGGTAGGCTGATGGAACCAATCAAAATCCCTTACTTTATATTCATTGCAGTTTATTCCTCCTATGGGTTCATTGGAATTTGGTCCGACCTATCTTTTGATGATTTTATTAAGGCAAGGTTTTATCTTACTTAGCATATTTTTATCCCTAGCTCACACCACAGGCAATTGCATCGCTTGGGGGTCGAATTTACTATATAAAGAGTAAATTCGACCCCAAACGATGCAATTGCCTGTGGCTCACACCTAATTAAAGTGGTTCTAGTTCGTCACTCAAGAGTGCTTAGTTTATTCATTACATGTCACGTGGTCGTCATTTCTGCCGTTGTGTCAACTAAGAAGTCTATATTTTCATTCTGATACATAATTCAATGTAAAACTTATACGGTACCAATTTTGATGCACCAGATGCGCATTTCGACAAATAATGTCTCTTCAGTGATGCTCAACCGAAATGTTTGAAATCCGAAATAACTATGAAGTTTTAGAGCTAAATATAGCCAAAAACAGCGTGCCAAAAAAGTGGAGCCAAATTCGTCCAAGGATAAGAGCTATGCATGAGGGAGATAATCCTTAATTTTGAAATGAATTTCTAAATCGACTTCTTTAGTGTTGTAGGTTATGCTGTTACAGAGTTAAAAGATGTTTGTACTCAACTAAACACTTTATAACACTTTCCATAATCATGAACGTGGCCCAATCCTGACTTCAGATGGAAATCATGATTTCTAATGAACTGTTGGTTGCTTATATATTGTTAAACGTCCCACTCGATGATTTTTCACTCATACATATTGTGTATGGAGACGTCACCATTGCCGGCGAAGGGCTGCAAAATTTAGGCATATGTTCGGCGCTTACGGCTTTGAGCAGGGAGGGATTTTTATCGTGGGCCACCTGCTGGAGTCCATACTTTATAAAAAAAAAATATCTAACAGTTTGTACCTGCAACTTGAAACCCTGCAGATTCGGATGATTATCATACATCATTCGGCTACATTGTAAGCCCGAGGATGCTTCCAAAGTTCCTGATTCAACGGCTCAGGACTGAGGACCGAAATCTTTTTGATAAAGACTTGACAAATGTATCAAGTTTGAATCATCTCTATGTAAGAGTAATATGAGGTGTCAAGTTTGCTTGAAAATGGTTCCTTAGTCATAGAAAGAGACCATGCACATTTTCAAGTCATGTTCTCCCTTATAAAGGATGTGCGCCTTGTCAAAGATAAATAGCTCCTACTTGGTTAAAATAGCTTAGTGGCTCTGAAGAGAAAAGTACCAATTTCTATACTATCTCCCCCTATACAAGGATGTGACTCTTGAAATTCTAAACAGTTAAATTCCACACTTCACCTATCAGAGCTAAATTTGGTTGAAAATTTCCCATTGGTCGAAATATGGACAGTTTACACCAGTTTCCAATCGAAACGACCTCCCCACTTTAGCTGTAGCTTGTGGTCCCTTTTTACCATCCCTCTTTCAAACAAAAATTGATTTATTTATTATAATACTTCTTGGTAAATAATAATCACTGATGTATTTCCTGTAAGTGTACAGTCCTTTTCCCCTGGGATATTGGAAGATAAGGGGAGAAAACTAAGTTTTAAATGGTCACCCTTAGCCTGAAAACTACAGAATTACTACCCGAGATCAATACAGGTAAATGAGGTAGAAAGAAAACGAATAGTTTTTGCAGATTTTTATTGTATCTATTTTTATGAATTTCATCACCAGCACAAGATTGTCCAGTCTTGTCTTTTGGATATAATTTTCTTTATTACAAAAACGACTTATGATAGAAAAGAGAAACAAAGGTTTAAAAAAAACCGGTCATTCAATAGAGATTTAACAAAAACAAAAACGTCATATGTCTTAATGTTAACGAACTTTTCAGTAAAATAAAATGCCAAACCTCTAAGTTTAGGTATTAATGAACAACTAGGGGGCATTGTAAAATGCATAATTCAAACTTTTAATATTTTACCAAATCATCAGGGGCCATATGTCACAGCTAAAAGTAGAAATTCTTCTTCAACATGTTGGCTCAGGTAATTTTAAAAAAAATTAGTAATTTCCAGTAAAATCAATGTAATGGACTACGATGGTTTTTATGAAGTCATGATATTCTAAATCATGATTTGCACGAGTGAAAACGAAAACAAATGCATATGCCCTGAGACACTTTTAAAGGAGAATAACCGTTACTGCATTAAAGACTACCTAACGAAATATCTTAATTAACCGTTAGATGTAGCGGACGAGACTACATAACCAATCCTCTTATGTACACGAAGAAATTCATCATAGTTAGGATGAATAAAAGCAACAATCAAAACGCACGCCATTCTTCCAGCGGTGCAAAGACCAACAAAGTTCTATCTCAAGCCGTTCGGAAAGTAACGAAATTAATCAGCATCCACATCTGTCACAGAACGACAAACATTCTTATCGATGAGTAAGGAAATTCACAATCCGTCTCTATTCATATGAAAAATGATATAAACATAGGAGTGCCCATTAAAGACAGTCTCTTATTCTGAAAAATGATATAAACATAGGAGTGTCCATTAAAGACAGTCTCTTATTCTGAATCCGATGAGGGGAAAATTCATTCGAGTTTGTATGTAAAATGAGACCCACTTTCTCTATAACGGCAACTCTTTAGAATTGGTATATATATATATATATATATATATATATCAGTCACTTCCTCTGTATATATCTTAGATTTGACGCGGCCATGGCACGAGCGGGGCTCGAACTCACGACCTCCCGGTTATTAAGCGAACGCTCTACCACGGAGCACCACGACCGTTCTGTCAAAATAGTGATGTAAATTTTCATAAACGAGTATATATTAATTACAAAGATAACACGCTAGTTAAGATATAAATTTCATTTCCATACCCACGGGACTGCACATTGCTCGTACCTCGCACACTGACCTCGGATGTGATCTGATTGTCACCATTTTTGGTTTTAACATTCACACGATCATAACAGTTTTAAACGTAGTGGAATCGTCCGAGAATTGCCGTTTGATTGATTGTACATGTATATTGTTTATAACGTCCCTCTGGAAAATCTTTCACTCATAAAGAGACGTCACCATTGCCGGTGAAGGGCTGCAAATTAGGCCCATTGCTCGGCGTGTACGACCATTGAGCAGGGAGGCCAATGCCCACCAGAAGACAGATATGAAGATAGATATACCTATACAGTGCAAACATAGAACCCTTTAACTCCATTCTCTCACCAGAGGGAGCGTTACGCAAGCTTCACATATACCTCTGTCAACGCTTGGAATCACATGACAATATAATCACACGATATAAACAATCATTCTCGGTTTCCTTTCCCTTTAAAAGTTCAGGCAACAGGTGATACATCAGGCTCTTTTCATAGCCCACTGGCACTTTAATAAGTACATATTTACTATTTAGCTGTTTGTCTCTTATTTTACAAGTTTTATCGTATTTTTACAGCCTTTCTTACTTTTGATTCCATGTTTACATTTTTAAATCTCCACCACGTGTATGTCCTACATTCATACGCATATTAAGAAGTAGTTCCAAATTTATGACCAGAAAACGGCAATTTTGAACAATTCACAGTAAGCATCAATTTAACTGCACCAAAAACATATCATAATATGACTAAATATTTAGTCCAAAACATAAATGTTGGATAATAGAAACTTTTACAAGATTTCTGCAAAAAGCCGTTGACAGAAGTTTAGTGCGAGGAGCGCGCGGAACTCAGGGTAGAGAATACCTTTAACTCATGTGGACTGCAAATTTATATCTCATCTGGTGAACTTTGGTGAATAATCTCGAATGGAACGTAAAACCAACATTCTATAAACGTTTCACATTTTCAATTTCTCAAGAACCACTGGAACAATTCTGACAACACATGGCAAAAGTCTCCTTAAACAAAAGGATTTCAAGTTTCTTCTAGGTCATCCTCTCTCTCATTGGAGGGTAGATGATATTGCGAAACTGGGTCGTGTTTTTTAAAACAAAAAGCTGCAAGTGTGATCAAGCCATAAAAAAGCTAGAATAAATGTAGAAACATTTGCATGTGTCTCTTCAAATCATAACCCAAGAATTTTTCACTCACATTGAGGCCTCATCAGTTGTAGGTAAAGTACCACAAATCTAGACCTACATTTGTATGCTTAGACCTCAGGGTCGTGGCAGTGAAGATTCTTTAACGTTCCAACGCCTGTCGTAATATGGGACCTCCGTTTTTATGGTCATATCCAAAAGACCGTTTAGCGAAGGAGCAGTCACTATCTCTGTTTACGTGTTAGGTTTGACGACTTAAAGGGCTGCAAAATTTAGGCCTATGCTCGTCGCTTACGACCTTTGAGCAGGGAGGGATCTTTATTGTGCCACACCTGCTGTGACACAGGACCTCGGTTTTTGCGGTCTCATTTGAAGGAGTGTCCGATTTAGTCGCCTCTTACGACAAACAAGGGGTACTGAGGACATATTCTAACCCGGATCCCCATGGGATTTGAAATACAATAGGTGGTGTCCTATCTAGAAGGTTTCGGAATTTTCAATTCAACACTGGGAACGAAATGGGGGTCAAACAAGAATATCAGTAAAATTGATCGATGCTCCTAGACTGCATCTAGCCAACGAAATATTTCATATGACGAATAATTACACTATGATCAATAACTGTTGGAAAACTGTTGAAATGATGGGGGGTTTTCTATATAAGGTATATGTTGAATGATCTTGACCTTTACAAAATGACCTTGAGCGACCTTTGTCCGAGTCATTTCCCCCATTACTCATTTGTGTAAGTAATTTATTTCCAATTTTGGGCCCAGAAGGCATACAAAGAATACAAAGTTCATATACATAAATCATAAAAGAGTGATTATCCAAAAGATGTGATATGATTGATTGTGTGATATGATCAATACCTGTTGTAATTAAACTGTTGAAATAAGGAACTTTTTCCTCTTATTAAACATGTTCTCTTTGACCCAACCAAAATGACCTTGATATACCTTAGTCCTAAAGATCAAAAAATTGTTGAAATGAAGGTTTTTTCATAAACAAGGTATGTTTTGAGTGACCTTGATCTATACAAAATGTCCTTGAGTAACCTTTGAAAGCCATTTTACCTGTTACTTATTTGTGTGGTTTATGATCAATACCTTTGTTCCAAACTGTTGAAATAAGGTACTTTTTCCTTATGTAAGGTAAATATTTGTTCTGAGTGACCTTGATCTTTCCCAAATGACCATGGTCCAAAAGTTCCCTAGCTGTCCCAAGGAATATTTCTGATGAAAGGATTACCAGTAGGAGGTGGGAACTATAATTTCAAAACCTGCTGTTAAAAAAAGGAACTTTTGCTTTGAGTGACCTTTTAAAATTGACCTTGGAAATTTTGAACCACAAATACTCATCTAAGGATTATTATTGATCAATTCCTTATGAAAGGTATAGGACGGACGGCCATTACTATATAGGCTCCCACGAATTTTTTCGGAATAGGGTATGTTGTTTGACCTACATCGTATTGTGACTTCTTTGCTAGTTATAGAAGTATTCGACGGGGAGTAGATTTGAAGGCAAACACTTGCGTGTGGGTATTGCTATCTTATAACGTATATTTACATTCTAATTTTATTGTTTACAGAATTCCCAGCCGTTAAAATATATACATTATATTTATCAAGGATTCCTACGCGCATCGTTAATAACTACTGCGCATTCATGAGGAAATGGTTATCATTACAATCTGTAAAGATATAAAGGCATTGGAAATGTAAACATATCAATATGCAAGCATCATCATGTAGAGTAGGTTGTAGTTTATTCACACCATGACCACGTACAACAGATCTTGTTCGGAAAAATTTCTACAAACACATACTATAACATGCAAGCATCCACGTAGATTCAAGGTTGTTCACTTCGTGATCCCCAATGCCACAATGGTGGCTTAAAATTTAATTAAGAAGATACAACCTATCAGTTGAAATATTTGACCTATAGACCTCTTGTATAAATAAGAAAAATCGAATGGTGGCATTTATCGAATAAAGAGGTTTCACTCATATGGAGACGTCGCCATTGCCGGTGAAGGGCTGCAAAATTTAAGCCTATGATCGGCACTCATGGCCTTTGAGCATAGAGAGATCTTTATCGTGCCACACGTGCTGTGACACGGGACCTCGGTTTTTGCGGTCTCATCCGAAGGACTGAATAGAGAGAATATTTGGAGACGCACAGACTGTTACTAACCACATGCTACAATAACAGGATTGTTTTGTGTCTTACCTTTGTTTTACCAGGACTTGATTCTAAAACCAACATAAGATGCCCCCATGCATGATGAAAGGTGAAGATATCAATCTCATAACTCCTATAAGGAATACAAAATAAAAACTTCGGCAAACACGGACCCCTGTATATACCAGAAATGGGATCAGGTGCCTGGGAGGAGTAAGCATCCCCTGTCGACCGGTCACACCCGCCGTGAGCCCTATATCTCGATTATGTAAACCGAGTAATCCATAAGCAAAATCATTGTGCCATGGACGGCCTAACAATCGGTATGAAACACGTCAGACAGCATTTGACCCAATGGTAGGTTGTATTTGCAATCTAGACTGATTTCACTTTTTGATTCTAGGGGCCGAGTGGTTAGAGCATCGCGTTCAAAATCACACGGCCTCTCACCTCTGGTCGGCTCGGATTCGAATCCCACTCACGCCGGTAAGTGAGAAAGTTTCCCAGTTTACTTTCGGAAGGTCGGTGGTCTCTTCCCAGGTACATTTTATTTGGGTTCTCTCTTCCACCAATAAAAACTGGGCGCCACCAGATAACTGAAAAATTGTTGAGTGTGGCGAAAAACATCAAACAATCAATCAATCTTTGATTCTATCATGAATTTATCTCTACCCAGATCAGAATCAATAATTGGCTTTGATACTGTTTGAAAGTATTCTAAAAAAAATAAAAAAATATTAGCAGCATGCAATTCAAAGTCGGGGAGGACAAAGAAAGGTGTGGGGACAAATTTCACACGTTTTTCTTTTGTATAAGGCCACTAATATTCCGACAGACATGTTTAAGCTCTTGCTTCTACTTTAACGAGGCCGAGTTTCTACCCTAGATATTTTGATGAAATTCCTTGCATTGCTATACCGTCCGGATTTCATAGGGGATCGTCTCAAAAGTTATAAAGTTTTACTATCGGATCCTATGGGAATTTGTTGGAAATGCACTATTTTTTCACATCCCCCCATATTTTTTGTATTTCTGCCCAAGGGATTTCTATTTCTTTCTAATATGTGGAAGGTCGTGGATACAAGTATAGAAGACAATATGTTAGGATTTTTAGGTCACCTGAGTTACTCAGGTGACCTATTGCTATTGGTCTGCGTCCGTCGTCGTGCGCCGTCCGTTAACAGCCTCTTCCCAGAAACTACTGGGCCAATCTTGACCAAATTTGGTATGTGTTTTCTGTAGGTGAAAGAAACCGGAAATTGTAAATTTCGTGATTCCCCACCCTAACTGGCCTTAATTTTGGGATAAAACTGTAAAATTGATGTATTTCTTTAATATGAGGCCCACAGGCCTTATCGGTCACCTGGGTACTAGCGAAAAAGTATCACTACTTCCAATTGCCATGAAATTTAGAAAAAATCCCTGTTCTGAATATCTAAGCTAAATTCTAATGTTCAGCAACAGTATGAAACAAGATGTGTTCTTAAAACTTCAATGCCCTCAAAAGTGCAGACACTGATGAAAGGCTTTACATCATATAATAAATGTATTAACTATAAAACATTAAAAGATAATTAGTTTTTCTTAAACATGTATGGTTGTAGAGAAGAAGATTTTAGAAAATTTGTCAATTTTGGGCAGTTTTTATTCCGCTTCTAAGGCCCCAGGAGATGCAGGAATCCTGAAATTTACAATTTATGCCCCCCTCCCCCGTTCCAAAAGTGGTTCATACCAAATTTGAAAAGAATTGGAATGATAGTTATCAAGAAGTTAAAAAATTCTATTGCTCACACATTTGATAACTGACCATTTTGGCCCCACTCTCATACCAAACCCCTACCCCTGGAATCATAAAATTTACAATTTTGGTAAAGGACTACCTGCTCTTTCTAAATATCCATTTAGTTTCAATTTAGTATCAATAGCACTAAAGAAGATGTTATTTAAGTGTTTTACACATAAACGCTATATAGTAATTTTTTCTGGATTTCATAGCCCTTTGGAGCAGTTGTACTTTTTCATTAGTACTCAGGTGACTGATAAGGCATGTGGGGCTCTTGTTATACCCTCGCAACAAAGTTGGGGGGGGGGGGGTGTATACTGGGATCGGGTTGTCCGTTCGTCTGTGGACGCAATGGTTTACGGGCTCTAAAGCGTTATCCTTTCCACCTACAGTCACCATATCATACATATGGACTACCCATGGGACGAAGATGTTCCCTATGGAATTTGAGGTCAAAGGTCAAGCGCACTTGACATCGAAGTAGCGATATGGTTTCCGGGCTCCAAAGCAATGTCCTTTCCACCTACAGTCACCATATCATACATATGGACTACACATGGGATGAAGATGTTCCCTATCAAATTTGGGGTGCAAAGGTCAAGCGCACTGGACATCGAGGTAGCAATATGGTTTCCGGGCTCTTAAGCGTTATCCTTTCCACCTACAATAAGCAGGGGGTATTCTTAGTGAGCATTGCTCACAGTACCTCTTGTTTATATTAAAGTTATGAGACGGCGATGCAAGAATATCTATAACGATATAAGGCCTCAACCGTGCACATGTTTTTGTGCGCCGTAAATCGAAGGTTTTTGTAAGGAGTGGAGTGGATCTGTAGGTCTCTGATCTGACTCAATATTTTTTTCAGAGAACTACAATTCTGCAGCTATGTCAACTTATGACATAAGAACAGAGTTAAAGAGGTTCGCACCTGAGATTTGGATAATGTAAATTTTTTTGGGAAGTGTATTTTTGATTTCTACATTGAAGTAGAATTAGGAAATCAAAAAAGAAAAACTGGGGTCACAATGTTTGTTATAGAGCTACAGTGTTTTAAACATGACCTTTTTGTACTTAAAATTGACTCAAGATTAATTCAATTAAACTTGATTTGTCTGTTGGTGTCAACACAACATAAGCAACACAAATTAATCATTACATAATGTAGATACATAATCATGTCCTCTAACGATACTGATGGGAAAAAAAGTTTATACTAGCAATGGAAATAAATAATGACCCTTTTGCACTTGATATACGAAAAAATTCATGATATCAAATTTCTAAAGTTTAAAAGAACATACATGTATTAGGAGTAAAGTCAATTTCTAAAATTTCACGTAATTTTCAAAGTCTAGTCTCAAAATTTAAAATGGAGCTAAAAGAAAATGTGGGTTAGAGATCATTTTTTTTTAAATTATTGGCGAAAATACATGTACTGAATTGTTATACATATTTCGAGTAAATTAAACTTTTTAAAGAATCGGTATTCTGTATGAAAAAATACATAAAGCAAATTGATAAATTACAACATTTGAACTATTTCTAAGTCTCTAACTGCTTGTATCATAAAACTGAAATACACGTACAGGGGTATTAAAATAAGATATATTGGATGAAACAGAAACTGTAAAATCATGCAGAGTTAGAACTTTTTGATTAATCAATACATCCCATGGGGATCCGGGTTAGAATAGGTCCTCAGTACCCCTTGCTTGTCGAAAGAGGCGACTAAACTGGGCGGTTTTTGGATGAGACCGCAAAAACCGAGGTCTCATGTCACAGCTGGTGTGGCGCGATAAAGATCCCTTTCTGCTCAATGGTCATAAGCGCCAAGCATAGGCCTAAATTTTGCAGCCCTTCACCGGCAATGGTGACGTCTCCATATGAGTGAAAGATTCTTGAGAGAGACGATAAACAATATACAGTCTATCAATCAATCCTTCCTCCACAAAATATAGTCCCTGCCAAACCCTTTCAAAATTTTAATTGACACAAAACATTTCAACTGGATAGGGTTCAGTAATAGATGTGTAATATGTTTGCACCAATGGGATCAGTATTAAACCAGTGAATACTTCGTTGTGGCAACCTGCGCAGTTGTGCTCAGGAGCTAGCGTCCTTAATGAGGTAAAAAATACCCACACTATTGAATGAAAATATTGCTGTGTCATCAGAGGTGCAAAGAAGCAAACGGCATTTATGTTCAACGCATGGACTGGACAATACAGCTGCAGAACAGAAATATGATAATAAGCAAAACATTCCTCACATAGTTGCTAATAGAAAGAACAAGGTACACTTGTGTAAAATATATCTGTTTTAAATGTGTCTTGAATTAAGCTTGATCTGTGTTTTACATAAGTTAAGTAGGTTATACTCCAAGTATACTATATCAACTAAATCAAAGTTTTTACTTATTTGATAGCATTATTACGTCATGAATAAGACTTTTTCCCGCCTTTTTTCCCCAAAAAGCTTGATAGCTGTTAAATTTCGTTCAGATTTTTGCTTAGGAAAAGGTGTGCCCATGTGTCGAGCAAAATGAAATTAATATATATTGTGTTAATAGAAGATAAAAAATGTATTTGAATATGAATTTGCTCGACGCATTGTATGTTTTCTGAAAGGAAACCCCCCTGAATTTATACATTTTTTCATTGATTTTGGCATTTTTGCAATTTTATGCCAAGTTTGGATCACATTAAATATAGTTTGGGTTTGCTTAATATATTCCTTATTTAAATGCCAGATTTTGGGACTCCTACTGAAATCATCCTTTTTCTGGGCCAGATGACTGTAGAAACTGTACCTACTTCTTCACAGATTTCTATGTTGGGGAAATCAATATACATGTATGTTTAAAAAGCAATGCCTTGTTTCATTCTATTTTCGAATCCAAACCGTTTTTATTGAAAACGACCCATTATTTATGGCATAAACCTGATATCAGATTTGACGTAGGTCTTGGTATGGCTAACTATGATACTAATTACATCTTCCACAACCGTCGTGCATTCACTTACAAGACACATTGGTAATTATTCTGACGAGAAAGGTTTTATTATTGGTAGTGCCTTAAGTATTGATAATAATTAAGGACAAAAACATTTTATTACTGAGATATGCTTGGCGAAATCTTAGTTGTAGGACGCGTTTGCGCATGTCATAGATCGAATTAAACGATCTAGTATGCAAGGTTTCACTGAACCAGTGTTTCAAAGGAATTAAAAACGTCACTGGCAACTTTCAGTAGCTGTATGTCAGCCTGAATATATGTCCTTACCGAAGTACGTCCCTATGAGGTGTCATTTCAAATAAAGTCATTTCTCGAGTTATTGCCACTCGATCTATCTTTATCTCTTAAATAACTGTTTTCCTGTAATACTTCTTTATACAGTCAAATTCGCATACTGTTGTCCGCTACACCTGTACTGGTTTCTGACCGGTGAATCGGTTGATTGCTTGTCACTTTAGGTTGCCGGGGAAAAACGTAATATCAATTGATGGTCCGTTTATTCTTCATGGTAAATGATTTAATCAATCAAAGCATAGCAACAAAGCGTGTGGCTACAGCAATTCATTTGCCCTACAGTCATTTTATACATGAAATTGTATGAAAATCCATTAAATCGCCAAATTTATTCTAGAGTCTCATTTTCCACATCACGTAAAAAACCGGTGTGCATGTAACAAGAACTGAATGTATATACATGATAATGTATACTAAACGTAGTACATGAACTAAAACTGCATTCCAGAAATCGGTAGCTCTCTGTCCCTTCTAGTTGTTAGAACGCTCGCTTCGCTTCAAGTTTCAATCCCCGGCGTGTCAAACCCTTCGCCAAGCAAGTAAAGTCAGTAGTTGTTCGGACGAGTCCGTAAAAACAAGGGCCTTATCTCACGGTAAGCGTTTGTGCAGTGAAGAGTCCTCAATGCCAGGACCTTGGGTATCAAACATTGGTCCAATTTGTGGAAATTCATCAACAGCTTGTCAATTTCCCGTATAGGAGAAGGATTCTAAATTACAAAACTTATCACGTAGAATTCTTCGTTGACTATTTTGAATTGTGATATTTTCTTCAATGGATATTGTTATGGAAACTGTATGTTCAAATGAGGAACATATGTCAAAAAGACATATTACAAGCTCAAATTCAAAGTACTATCATTATTATAACGCACAATATATAGCCTTTTTTTTTTTGTTGCCTTTGATATCTTTACGTGTACAAATTGTAATGATGGTCAATTCCTCATGATTGCGCAACAGTTGTGAACAATGCACGTATGAATCTTAATGAATATAATACGTCTATCTCAACGGCTGGGAATTCTGACAGAAATGAAAGTAGAATGTAAAATATGAATATGCCGGTGTGAAGCGTTGCAGTTCATACCCTCGTGTAATTTCAGAAATGAAATTTATTATGATATTATAGTCCTATAAGCATGATCACTTACTGTAAAACTCAAACATTCGAACATTATTGTCAGCAGACTTTGCTGAAGTAATTGGACCACGTGACTATGTTTCTTTTCAGTAACAGTTGTTGGAGTAGGAGATGCGGTTTTCCGCGTCGTTGAAAATAATTTCAGTTTGGCGTGAAACTTGACTGTAAATTTAATTGGATGTCTTATCTCGTGTTTCTGGTGTGTAAAGCTGTCTGAGGGAGCAACGGATTCTTGGAATACACGGAAGTTAGGAAGAAGATTTTTAGATGTTTTATGTAAGATTAAATCAACTTGTGCAGCTTCAATGAATGCATATGATGATTTATCCATATAATGTCACGAAGCATGGTACTAAAAATGTTTATCCATGCATACCTCCACAGAAAACATCAATGATGTGGATCGTGTAAAAGACATGGAAGGTATGATAGTAAGAAAACATGTAGATTTTTATGATATTATCTATATACATATGTACCTCTACGCATCGCCTGCATTGATTCTTACATTGAGAACATCGCATATCCAGGATCTTTGAAGTAGGATTCAGAATTCCGTAAATAAACAAGATGGTGTTTATGAAACATGACTCTCCCTGCGAAAGATGAAAAATGAATTACATCTAGTATGCAACGAAAGGGACAGCTGTATTGTCAGTATTTTGCTAACATATTCCCAGATCGATAGAAACAATCTCCGAATCTTCAAGGAATTCAGAAAATAAATCATGAAATACATAAGGGTCGACATGTGCAAAAAATTATGGAATTGTTATCACGAAGGTAAATTTAGGAAATGTAACTTCGCTAGGTGGATATTTTGTTCTTTAAATAGATAATTCATTTCATATTCTTAAGGAGTTTTAGGTGATGGACTTTATATCGCTACTAAGCATCCTGTCTACTTTAACTTGTCTATTTAAGCAAGCTGCGCTTCATAACGTATAATGGCGTGATGGATCGCAGCTCATACCCTCACGTGTTTTACAAATTGAAATTTATTTCTTAAATGGACGTAAACAACTCGTTTGCTACAGAAAATGTACACGAATATGCTTCTCTAGAATTAAAAATGCAGAAAACTGGGAAAATATGTAATTGAAAGGACATTGCCTGAAAGTAGGAAAAATTTTCCCGTTTTCGGTCTTTGGCTCAAGTGGACTTCGCAAGAGAGCATATTTCCTAATATCCAGTCATAACCTTGGATTGTTGTATTATATATGTTATTATAAAGCGTTGCACTGAAGGGAAGCTTAATTATGACTAATATTTTCTACCTACGTCCCCTATGGGTTTTTTTTTAATGAGAGTATTAAAATCCCGACAATTTGAATGACTATTTGGTATATGAAATAAGAAGCAGTGATGATTTAAATATCATTATTATAGAAGAAGCATTGAACCTGATCATTGTGCTTCAGCCAAGTCATTGGCAAATAATTGCTCTATATACTCCGGGTGGAAGGTTCCTAAATACCCAATATACATCCAGCCATCTGTCATCATATTTAATTGTGTTCTTCAAATCTCTAATCTTGTTGAAATGAGGGTATTTTTCAAAAGCTTTCCCTGGTCATCACTATGTTCAACGAAGGACATGGTTTGAATTTTTATTTCACGTGAGGATGTATTCATGCAATTTTGACGTAATTTGAGTATTTTTTTCCCTTTTAAATTCTAGCCGTTTTGCCCCAAACAGAAATATATTTTCAAATAATTATTTAAGAAATGAACATCACTTTTGAGCTGTTCATGGTCAGTATGAACGGATTTGGATTTGAGGCAAATTCTGTGAATCGCGCTAGTCAATGTGAACGGATTGTGTCGCGCGCTGAAATTGGTTGGTTCATAGAGGAAAATGCGATTTGTAATTATAAATATATTTCTATGAACTTTTGATCTAATCTAATGATGTTTTATAATGTAGCAAACGTTGGATTGAGCAGCAGGCATTGCCTAGGCAAGTCCTCTCTATACAATGTTAAAACCATATAAATAGAGTAGTATTAAGTTATATAATGGTGTAAATAGAGAATACTGAGAATGAAACAGTTGGGCCGAGTAAACTCACTTGTAACACCTATTTAAATTAATGTTTGAAACTTCAATATGATGATTAACACAGTAACATGATTTCAGTTCTAGATATCAATGTTGATTAATAAAGACACGAAAACAGCCCCTTTTGTGTCCTTAAAGGGCATGGGATCTGGAATTCTCTTTAATCTATGAATCCTTTCAATCAAATTTGAAATTGGACATGTGATTCTTGAGAAGTTGAGCTCCGGTAGGCTAACATATTTCTTGAATACGAGTTAATTAAAGATATCGGCGAAGTAATAGCTTACTCTAGTACTTCATTGGAAGATCGATTAATTATCAGACTCGATTGGAAGATCAATTAATTATCAGACAATGATTTTGTACTCCTTGTTAACTTCAGTTCTCTGATTATTTGCTGAGAAACCCTGCTCCGTTTTAAACATTCTTGGGGTCAAATGAGAACTGTCCTTCTGGTCAAATGAAGGAGAAATTAGCTTGAAGTCGGGGATACAATCGAATTCGCATTCTAATTTAGTCATCAAGATTTACACTTCCGCGTTGAAAAATAGAGAACGACTAAATTTCCTCGGGACAAGTCTCACAGCAAATGAATATCTTCACTTTTCATTGAGAAGTTACATCCAAGCACTGCCAATCGATATAAGGAGGCCTGGTTTACCAAAATTGTGCATACATTTTATTTCAAAAATGAGATTTTTAATGTATATAGATGTAATATCTTTATTTCACTTTGCATATGTCATTGGCAACTAATGAAGTTCAAGCTTTAATTATTTCACCGTAAATCTTGATTTTACATTTTTTTGAGATAGTACCTGTAAGGAGATCATTGGAAAAACATAGTCCACCTTCCTAAGAACAACTATAAACGTTTTGCGTAAGATGCCTTTAAAAAGCTGGCATTAAATCTACAACTGTCATGTACACTACCAATGTATATGTTTATTGTTTCTGGGTTACTACTCAATTTGTTTTTCTCGGGAGCGGATTAGGATACGTACTATTCGTCAAATGAGCTTTACCACAATCAAGGAGTACGTGTTGATTAATGATGGTACTCAGGGCAAACACTTTTTACTTGTACCCGTATTGATATTAAGATTTATTTTTTTAAAAATTGAAAAATAGCAAGTCCGGTGTATAGGTCTCTGGAATAAAATCTTATTAAATAATATAGTTGAGAAATGTTTCAAGGTTATAACAAATCTGTACAGTGGCATTAATTCAAGAGTGTTGTGTAATGGTTGACATTCAGAATTGTTTTCATGCAATTTTGGAGTCAGACAGGGGGAAAACTTGTTACCTTTTTCTTTTTGCTGTATATTTGAATGATGTAGAAGAATTTATGCACATTAATAATGTTAAAGGTTTTCTAAATTATGTACGAAATTTGAAAATAAGTTAGATGTGTAGTTAAGATTATTTGTTTTACTGTATGCACAATATTATTGTCAGAAACACCAGCAGAACCTCAGTATCAATTAGATGTATTTCATAAATATCGTAAAACATGGCACTTTTAAAAAGGTCAACAGTAATAAGTCCAAAATTATAATTTTTGGTAATCGTACTTCAACTACCAACACTGGTTTTAAATATAACAATAAAATTATTGAAATAGTTGATTGTTCAAATATTTGGGTGTTACTTTTGAGAAAAGTGGTTTAAAAAACCTAAATATCAAAGAATTATTTGACAAAGCCAATAGAGCTATGCATGATCTCATTGGAAAATGCAGAAAACATAACCTATCCATTGATTGTAAACTTGATATGTTTGATAAAGTTGTGAACCCAATTATTTTATATGGATGCAAAGTATTGGATTTTAATCATTCACCTTTGTTAGAGAGACCTCAGTTTAAATTTTACAAACATATATTGAATCTTAAATCTTCAACACCTAACTACATATGGTATATGGCGAACTATGAAGATATCACATTGCAATTAATGTAAAAGTACGCATGTTTTCTTTTTGGGTCATATTACAAAATTCACAGAGGACAAAGATTTCTTCAAAACTTTATTATATGAAAGGTGAAGATAACGAACAGTGATCAATCCCATAACTCTTATAAGCAATGCAAAATAGATAGTTAGGCAAACACGGACCCCTGGACACACCAGAGGTGGAATCAGGTGCCTAGGAGGAGTAAGCATTCCCTGTCGACCGGTCGCACCCGTCGTGAGCCCTATATCCTGATCAGGTAAACGGAGTTATCCGTAGTCAAAATCAGTGTGCCAAGAACGGCCTATCAATCGGTATATTCTGAGAAATTACAACAATCCTTTGTTTAATTACATAAAACAGATTTTGAATGCTTGTGGATTATCTTACATATCGCAGAATGAACAGCCACTTAATGTGACTTTGCCTAGAAATAGAATTTTTCACATCTTGTATGATCAATTCAAACAAAGTTGGACTAATGATATGTATAATTCCTATAAAAAAAATAAAAGTAATGATAGGATTTTTAAATATACAGTCTGTAATGAAAAGACTTACTTATATTACCTTAAAAAGATTACCTATAGAAACAGGGAGATTGAAATACATACTTATAGAATGAAAGGTGAAGTTAGCGAACAGAGATCAACCTCATAACTCCTATAAGGAATACAAAATAGAGAGTTGGGCAAACACGGACCCCTGGATATAAATTATGTACCAGAGGTGGGATCATTTGGCTATGAGGAGTAAGCATCCCCTGTCGACCAGTCACATCCGCCGTAAGCCTTATATCTTGATCAGGTGAACGGAGTAATTCGTAGTCAAAATCAGTGTCAAGGACGGCCTGGCAACCGGTATGAAACACATCAGACAGCATTTGACCCAATGATAGGTTGTATACACGTATCAACACTTCGCGAAAGTTACGTCCCTTGTCCGCCATCTCCCGGATAAAAATCGTATTTCCCTACGTTGGCCTTTGTAATTTTCCTATCTGTAGCTTTAACATCTGTTATTTTTCCATCAATTGCAGTCAACTACAATATGCCCCAGATTGGGGCAACCCATTAACTTGTATGAAAACTTGGTAATTGGCTAAAATTCAAAGTAATAACATCTTACATTTGGTAAGGTAAAGAAGGAAAACTGGGTTTTTCACCGATTGACCTTTGGCTGACCCCGCAAAGGGACGTAACTTGCGGCGAAGTGTTGATACGTGTATTGGCAAACTAGATCACAAACTTCCACTAGGGTTCGTTTGCTCACAAACCAGATGACGTAATGAGGCCTCGACGGGGAGTTTTAACTAGACCATTATAGCGACCATAGAATTTGCGAAATAAACTTTAATGTCGAAATCCCTGTAACATTAACTTGTTTGCCTCGATTTAAAATGTGATCATACACAGAACAAGCTCTTGCGTATAGAATCAGTTGAGAGATGTAAATACCATATGCAGATGATAATGGACTATTGCCACATGAATATGGGAAAATTGACGATGGGGAAGCTAAAATTACCCCGTTTATCATAAAGTTGAGTTTTTCAATAAAATATCTAATTACGAAGCAGAATGTAGAATTTGTCAACTATGTACATGTAATAGAAATGAGATTCATGATGAATTTCATTATATATTTCAATTTACTGATATATTCAGTAAAACAAGCAAGGTAACTCATATGTTTCAAAGTATTATTACACAAATCCTAACATTCATAAATTTAATCAATTATTTAATGTAACTATACAGAAACACATTAATCACATTATGTAAGTTTTTAAAAGTCATCGTGAAGAGAGTCAGCTCTCCGGGTTAAACAGTCTTTTTTTTTTCCTTTTTCTCGCATGATCGCTCTTATTTTGCAGTATCTGTATTACTAGTAATATCCTTTTCAATGCTTTACTTTGTATTGCTAGAAAAAAAAACATTGATTGATTGGTAAAATCCCTGTTTATCCACTGAATGAATCGGAAAAACGTCGTAGAGTAAACAATAAAGACAAAGGAAAGTAAGCAACGTGGACCAAAACTGAGAATTCGCAGTCTAGAAAGTGTAATAACCACCAGGTATATCCGCAATGATCATGGCTTAGACAAAAGGATGAAAGAGACTATCATAGAATAAAAAATCCGATCAAAGGGTTTTGGTTTTGCATGATAATGTTCCAAGTCAACTGATGGATTATTATCCCACAAAGGGCGCATGCTAAACCTTGGAAAACTAGACTAACACGCAGTTCTAAAAGCCAGCACGTATACTTGCATGTAAAACAGGGTTTTAGATATGGGGGGGGGGGAGGGAGGCTGTAACGTTGAAGACATGATCAAACGAGTAGACAGAGTATAATGTTTAGCCTATATTTTTCTTGGTAAAGTTAGTGGAGTTGCTGATACTTTGAGAGTCGAATGATGTTAGTTTAAGCATCCATATTTTTTTCTTTTCGTTTTCTCGGTATCTGACCAACTTTAGCCATGGTCAATAACCACTGTTGCAGTGCCCTCCTATCTTTGATAAAAGTCATTGGAATGTGCAGCCTCTGGCAAATCTTCCTTGGTTTTACAGAGGGCCAGTGGTCTTTGACCTATTTACGTGGGTCTGTTCTTTCTCCTACATTCTGATTCTGGCAGACATTGCAACTGATGAGATTTATCTTTGGTTTAAACTACAAATCGGCAGAACACGCATGTCACAATGTAAAAGCGCTGAGAAACGGCTACACTTCACGAGCGATAGCAATCCAATCGACTACAACTGTTTTAGAAGCCAAGAAAAAGTCACTACATCGCTTAGTTTTAATCAAACCACTTAAGTTTCCCGATATTTTTAACTACGACCCGTAACAGGGCTGCCACTAAGCTATATGTAGTAGTTACCCCATATGGTATTGTTGGTTATGTGCAGATACCTGATGGGTGTGGTCATTATGACCATGCCCATCGGGTATCTGAACATTATAATCAACAATATTATATGGGGTAAATGACTTGTACCATAGTTTACTATTATTCATTATATTTTATTATAGCTTTCGGAAGCGCGGTCGCCTGTTTACAATATGATGCCAATTGTTATGTCTTTACATTACACTTTGTACACTATATATTTCTATCATAATGACTTTCTATCACTGAAAAATGTATGTTCATTAATTGTTTTTAAAGTGCATGTAAATGTTTGGACTGTTGGTTTTGATATTTTTATTTAACATTTACGCATTCTCCGACTTTTAGTACCGGTATTGGCTTTAAAGAATTGAAATTTAAAAATTCAAATAAAATTCTAAGAACCCATATTCGTCCATTTTTCTGTTTAAAAATTTAGCAATATATTCAACTGATGATGGTGGTTACTCTTTTGAAAATCCTATTTGATATCCTTAATTCTAATACATATTTTGACTAAATTGACTGGAAAAACATTTACATGTATATACAATAGATTAAAAAAAAATGGTGAAACATAAGGGAGAAAAAAATTAAGAATTGTAAGATGCGAAACCATAAAAGAAATACAAGTCTGATTCACTCTGTCCGCTAAATAAGTTGATCTCTCAAACGCGTTCTTATCACGTGACTGGGTCTTTTATAAAACTCTTTATAAATGATACCCGTATTTCTACGTACACGTGTTTCTCGACTTGAGGAGAATATGGAAATAGAAAGTCTTTGGGACGAGACCATTGAGGATATCATCTTGTATCAAGGTTTAAGTGAGATTCAGTGCGAATATCTATAATGTATTTGGAGAACTTAGTCTGAGTCAATTATCTGTGTTTCATATGTGCAATTTTGATCTGGAGGAACTTCATACAGTGGACAGTGATGTTGTTTGGTTTTGTTTTCTCAAGAATGTGGGCGGGGTTTGAAGAAAAGTGTGGGTTATGTACAGATAACGCACACTTTTAACAAAAGAAAACACGTCAAACTATGGTACAAATATAGGTCTGAGCATGTTTTGAACTCTCTATTAGGTAAGTGGTTATCCTTTTCGTCCTTAATACTACGTCCAGCGGGTTTCTAGGGGATCTGAAGCATGTTTATTGGCGTGCAGAATGGACAGTCTTTACGGTATCGGATCAATCTGATTAAAATCAGATCCTCGATCCGCTCCTCTCTTCTTCTTTTTTTCTTGTCGCTACACGAGGAAAAAAAGAGGAGCGGATCGAGGATCTGATTTTAATCAGGTTGGGTATCGGATGTTGTTGGAATTTAATGAAATCTCTCTCTCTCTCTCTCTCTCTCTCTCTCTCTCTCTCTCTCTCTCTCTCTCTCTCTCTCTCTCGTAGAAGGGCTGTTTGTTTGTTTGACGTCCCGTCGAGAATTTTTCACTCACATTGACACGTCACCATTTGTAGGTGAAGTACCACAAATTCAAGACCTATGCTCAGGGCTGTAGCAGTGAGGGTTCTTTAACGTGCCAACGCCTGTCACGATACAGGACCTACGTTTTTAAGGTCATATCCGAAAGACCCGTGATTCTCTAAATACCGAGCATTTGGTGAAGGAGCAATCATTATGTTTACATCTCAAGTTTGACGCGGTCATGGCACGAGCTGGGATCGAGCTCACAACTTTCCGTTTACGAAGTGAACGCGCTACCACTCATTTATTTAGTACATATCTATGCAGAAACTCAGGCGTGCGATATGATTACAAACCTATAAGAAAAACTCCTTTGAGTATCGGGTATATCTTTTTCTATCATTTTGTAAAACGAACATATCTGTTTATATGGTGTTCAAATTCTGTCTGACGTGTTTCATATACCCATTATTAGGTCGTTCTTTACACACTGATTTTGACTATGGATTACTCCGTTTATCTTATCAAGATACAGGGCTCACGGCGGGTGTGACCGGTCAATAGGGGATGGTTACTCCTAGGCATCTGATCCCACCTCTGGTATGTCCAGGGATCCGTGTTTGCCCATCGTCCTCTCTCTATACCCGTGGGTCCATTCATTCCTACTCGCTCGTTCTCATGAATAATTATTAGAAAATATCGTCCAATCAAAGTAATCGTTATAGCAAGGGAACTCTTCTGTTTTTAAATGTAACGTTAGCTTAATTTTGCTATCACAACAATTGTATACCGAAATGGGGCTGAAAGCGTCTTGTTGATTGGACAGATTCGCTTAGGGTGTACTATGAGCGCCCAATCAAATTGCCTCATTAATCATTCATGAGAACGAGCGAGTAGGAATGTATGGGCTCACGGGTGATGAAGAGAGGAACGACGCGTAATCAACCGTGGGTTTCCGACGATGGTGTTTGCCCAACTCTTTATTCTGCGGTATTTCGTATCAGAGGGATGAGCTTGATCACTGTTCCTTATCTTCACCTTTTCATGGATCTATTTCTTAAAAATCTACACATCGGTATGTATCCCTAAAATAGATATATATATTATATATACATGTAGTATATATCACCAACATAAAAAAGTGACAACAAACGAAATAATGTCTCCCTAAAAAGATGTATTACTTAATGCAAAATATCTCGTTGTTTTATGAAGTATGTAGTTGTTTTTTTACTTTCCCCTCAGTATATTCATCTGTCTTAACTATTCTAGCAACCAGAAAGCAATCTGTTGGACCATCAGTCAATAGTTTCCGAATTTTGGACTGGCTGTCTCTTGGACCGACAACGTACTCTGGAAAGTTCGGTATTTGTTTCGAATTTATACACTAATGCGCAGATGACAACAAACATCGCAGCTTCAGTAAGGGCCACATCGTTCCGAGAAAGAGATCTTTTTTATTATGAGGACTTCGAGAAGTTACCATCTTTGGAAAGACAATACGAAATATTGGAACCATTATTTTGTCTCCCGATTCTGTAGCGGCTTTATTATTTAGTATGTTTAGCGAGATCTCGTTTTCTGCGTTAACTAGGGCAACTTTTCAGTAAACAAGCACACGTAACATCAGATATACATGTATAGTGAGTTCAGGCGCTTACCATCGTTTTTTTAAAGTAGAAGAGTGGGTGCAAACAGAGATAATTTGACTGAAAATCCTTAGTTAGCAAGAAAAGAAGTTCTAGTAGGATAGAAAGTTCACTGTATATTGTTTGCCAATATATTCATGAAAGGCTAAGATAACGAACAGTGATCAATCTCATAACGTCCACAAGGAATACAAAATAAAGAGTTGGGTAAACACGGAACCCTGGACATACCAGAGGTGCGATTCATGCATATACATTATATGTAATTAACATCCACAATTTTTTAAACAAGTGACTTGAATGCATAATATATTTTGTAACTTAAACTTTTCATCGACAAAATAAAGCACAGCACAAGTACACGTACAGTAGGTAATAAAACATTTATTTAAAGAAAATCGTATCCTTGTCAACTTCTAACATTACTAAATTAACCAAATCATGTACGTCTAGATAAAATATATATGTATATGAACAAATCTGTCCTCCGTAGTTCTCTCTAATATCTTGCATTCCTATCGTGTACTTATGTGTTTGCATGTATTATATTGGGTAACTTGTATACCATTTAGTGGTTTGAGCGGAATAAATTGAATGTTTGATCAGTCAGTAGACAGGAACAGCTCAGTGTGTTCTATAGGAACAGCTCAGTGTGTTCTGTAGGAACAGCTCAGTGTGTTCTATAGGAACAGCTCAGTGTGTTCTATAGGAACAGCTCATTGTGTTCTATAGGAACAGCTCATTGTGTTCTATAGGAACAGCTCAGTGTGTTCTATAGGAACAGCTCATTGTGTTCTATAGGAACAGCTCAGTGTGTTCTATAGGAACAGCTCGTTGTGTTCTATAGGAACAGCTCGTTGTGTTCTATAGGAACAGCTCAGTGTGTTCTATAGGAACAGCTCAGTGTGTTCGATAGGAACAGCTCATTGTGTTCTATAGGAACAGCTCAGTGTGTTCGATAGGAACAGCTCAGTGTGTTCGATAGGAACAGCTCAGTGTGTTCTATTGCCCAGCAGCCTTAGACACTAGGATATATTGAGCTGTCCCCAGCACCTCGAGAGAAATATTCTGTTATCTCGCCTGAAACTGTAAGATACAGTACATGTCTAAATATAGGATTTATAGTGTTTTTCGAATGAATAAGTTTACCAATTACTGTTATGATATCTCATTAGTTGTGTTGTACACACTATCCTTTCTCATGGTTTCCTGTGCTTTTTACAATAACTGTTCACAGGACGTTGAAACATAATAAGTCTAGTACATAAATGTCATGTTCTGAGATTAATCTAGGATTGAAATTAGAAGATACCAGTATTAGCGACCTTAATCAGAGCTTCAAAACATTGATAATGAGGGACCCCAGAGGCAGGTTCTTTATGGCTTACCCTCTCAATAGACCAAACACGGAAATATAGCTATTATAATGCGAAGCAATTCCATTCTCTTAGTGTATCCGCGGGGGCGTATAAATAAAACCCCTTAATGCAAGGATTGTAAAAGTTCGATACAAAAACATCGTGAGATAGTTATTTGAAAAATATTGCTTACCATTACAATGTTTATGGCTTGCTAAACAGGCACTATAATCTAAAAGTTATGTGTAATTTAGGTTTTGTGTGAAAACATTGAAGACGTTCTTAAATTAAATAAGTCTGCGAATTCTCAATTGGCAAATCTGCAACCACCACTCCTCAGGAAAATCAAATATACCATAGAATAAAACAACATTTATAGGATTCAGTACTGCTGCGATTCTCATCTGACATCTTCGAATAAAAAAGTCTGATTGGAAAAATAGATTTCTTACCCCAAAAATTTATTTTTTGTTGGATTTTAATAAAATCCCTTGGACAATTTTGAAATCTGAAAGGAATATTCTATTTGCTATTAAAATATTTTCCAAGTGAGGAAGAAAAATATATTAAAAACTTTAGAGAGAAAACAAAAACAATGTGAATTTACCAACATCCTAAAAATATTTTATTTTTCCCATGAAGTGTTTATTGACAGAGATTAAAAACGTAACAGTGAATAATTTTCTGTGTTATACATTAAATGAACAAATATTTGTGGTATATAATACCTTTTATGATAAAAGTCTTATCTCCATTGATTTTAAACGTCATTGCTATTCCCTGAGAGGCCCCATGTGAAATGGAAGTGAAGAGGGGTGCGTCAAAACTGGTTTTGGTAATTAATCCCAGGTATGCTCACCATTGATAACGGCGCGAACGCGACGTGTCGTTAACAGACAATCTGAATATCCTTTGGGAAATGTTCTACTACTCTTCCAACAATGCCCTTTCTAGTTCTTGCGGATTCCGAGGCTGGCGTTGACGTAGACTTAGCTCATCCCACAAATGAGTCCGGGGACATAGCGGGCCAATCAAGAACTTTGATTGCCGTATGTGCGCGCGCATTGTCTTGCTGAAAAATTAATTCATTGTCTTGCCTATGCTGCTGCATTATTGGTACTAACACAGGCTGAAGAATTTCGTCAACATATCGTCTGGCAGTTAATTTTATACATGACCAACCGTGGGCGAAAAAAAATGTGTTAATCGCACCCAATGATGATACATCCCCCGAATCTGTCATGTCTACATAACATTCATTTACACGATGGGCGACTTCGGTTCCTGCCCGAGTTAGTAGGGTACATGTAGATATTCCAATGTTCTTTCTTACTTCCATGTATATAATTATACAACCACCGCCTCGGTGGTCTAGAAGTGGAGCATTCGACCCGCATGCAGAAGGTCGGGGTTCGAATCCCGGCCGCGACAGACCTAAGTCGTTAAAACATGTAGTGACAGTTCCATCGCCAAACGCTCGGCATCAGGTGTGAATGTCCTCGGAGATGACCTTAAAAACGGATGTCCCGTGTTACAGTAGGTGTAGCACGCTTACAAAACCCCTCACTGCTCAATGGCCGTAAGCGCCGAGCATAGGCATAAATATGAAGCCCTTCACCGGTACTGATGACGTCTTCATATGAGTGAAAAATTCTCGAGTGGGACGTTAAACAAGATACAATCAATCAATCATAATAATCCAACCAATCACACCCATCGTTTTAAATTGATATGTTACAAGACCGATATATTGCAACCGTACTAACCCTCGCAGAAGGCAGAGTTACGAATTTCACATTACGTCATACACGAGTTCGGTTGCAACTCAGGAAGCCCGAATTCGTACTCGGGTACGAACCGAAGTCGCTCGAAGACCACCCCGCAAGTGACGTCGCCTTACGATGCTTGTTGTCACAAACGGTTGATCAGTTCGTGGGCGATCATTTATTGATCCTGTCTGGCGATACCGTTGCAACAACCGGCAACCTTCCAAGCAACTCTTTCCTATAAAAGAAGTAATACCATGCTATACCTTATTTTTTCATGAAGTACTATATTAATTATAAGGTTATTTCTAACAATTTTATCAGATTAACGAATGGAACGATTTTGACCTTTCGTGCTTCTAGCTCTTTAGGTGAAGACCTAATTTTGGTGACATTTTAATATGAGTGAAAATACAACGAAAGGGTGCAAAACAAGCATAAAAACACAAGTATTTAATGATGTTTCACATTTGATATTGACCAACTGCTGAAGACTCAGGCATTTGATCTCCAGAGAAGCAAAGGATTTATATCCAGAAATTGCCAGCACTTTGCTCATTTGCATCAATCCCAATGGCGGATTCATCATAACACGGAAAAGTAATATAGATTAATTAAAAGGCAAAATCAGACAAGATATCGGAGTTGGAAATGATTACACATATATACCAGATAAATCGAATGATGCATTTGCTGTACTCATATAATAGCTACTCGATGTCCCTCAAACTATACATACATATATTTACATTTCCAATGTTGTTGGGTTTTTTTCTTCCTTTGATATCTTTTCAAATTGTAATGATAGCCATTTCCTCATGAATTCGTTGCAGTTGTGACCAATGCGCGTATGAATCTCGATAAATATAGTACATCTATTTTAATAGCGGGGAATTCCGACAGAAATTAAAGTAGACTGTAAATATAATGAATAAATGTCGTTTTCAAACATATTTTCCTACTATACCTCTGTACAAAAATATCTTAAATATTGATTAAAGCCCCATGCCACAGCTTCAAATGATTTTGTTTGCTGACGTGGTCATGTTACGTAGCATTTACATATGTATAGAGGGAATATTTGTAAGTGATTTTTATATTAACGTTTTTTAAACGGTGATTTAAGAAAACAACGATATAAGGCCTCAAACTTGCACATTTTTTCTGTGTCGTAAATCGAAGGGATGGATGGTCTGTCCTAATATTTTCACAGAGAGGTACAGATCTGCAGTTTTGGAAATGTAAGATTGGACTGATGATCTTCAGTTGCCTCCCCATCTTCATTTGAACAAGAGGCCCATGGGCCACATCGCTCAATTGAGTCACTCTGGCCCTGATGTTGTTCGGCTATTGTAATTTTTAAAAGATTTTTTGCAATCTGTATGCCCATGAAAAATGTTTACCTACCCCATATTGTGACCCCAACCTAGCCCCATAAGGTAACAATATAGCCACAATACAATATCACAAAATAAAAAATCATGGTGTATGAAATATAAGGTCTTGCCATAAGGGATCTATATACAGAATATGAAAGCCTTATCTTAAACAGTTCAGAGGGTATTGCCTAGGTTAATCTTTCTTACAAGAAGGTCAATATCCAAGGTCACAGTTATAAAGTCAAAACTTTTGGTACCAAAACAAAGGTCTTGTCACAAGGAATGCATACATCAAATATGAAAGATGTATCATTCTCCATTCAAAAATTATGAGCAAGGTTAAAGTTTTCTTTAAAGTTTGGGTCAAACTCCATGGTCAAACATCAAGGCATCAAATGAAATTTCTTGCCTTAAGCACGCCTACCGGGACAGGAGATCTCGTTTTAAGATCATTTCCGACTGACTCATGCTTTTTACTTCAAATGCTCGGCACTTAGCGAAGGAGCAACAACTACATGTATATGTCTGACGCGGGGCGGGGGTCGGAAATCGAACCCTGGGCCTGCCGCGAGCGCCCTAACCAATAGAGAACTTCCGTATTGTGTAGATAACCCAAAGGCTCATCGACCATCGTGATATCTAATCAGTTTCTAAAGGCATCACTATCGATGACAAGGTTAGTACAGTGCATATTGATTGTACGTCTGTACACCGTAACTATTAAACCTATTTTTGAGAAACAGTTTACAAAAAGTGATTTATGTGGTAAAATATTTGTCAGAGAATTATTCCAGGCTAAAAATTAATTGTATAAAGCAGATCCACCCCCACCCCCCTTGAGGATGCGTCGCCTCTCTACTTTTTTGTGACATATTTCATGTTCCTTCCAATAATACAATGGGTGGTCTTTTATCCTTAAAAATCAGGTTGTGGCACGCTGACAGGAATAAGGGGTATCCCCCCTCCCCTTGAAAAAAAAACGCTGCTACGCGTCTGTTAAAGATAGGAAGTGATTAGCGAGAGTTGTATCCGCAGTGTAGAGCTTTAATTGGCGAGGGAACAAATTCTCCTTGTTCCATTGGTCTAAGATTCTGTGGACCTCAGTCTAAGCATACATCATTCCGCAAACTACTGATCAACTGTCGGGGGAGGGGGTGAATGACAGAGACGTTTTAGTCAATTACTTGATCACTCGGTTCTCCAGTGTGTGTAATACGTTCCTTCTGTTGCAGTGACTTTGGTGTTTAATGTGTAATACGTTTCTTCTGTTGCAGTGACTTTGGTGTTTAATGTGTAATACGTTTCTTCTGTTGTAGTGACTTTGGTGTTTAATGTGTAATACGTTTCTTCTGTTGTAGTGACGTTGGTGTTTAATGTGTAATACGTTTCTTCTGTTGCAGTGACTTTGGTGTTTAATGTGTAATACGTTTCTTCTGTTGCAGTGACGTTGGTGTTTTATGTGTAATACGTTTCTTCTGTTGCAGTGACTTTGGTGTTTAATGTGTAATACGTTTCTTCTGTTGCAGTGACGTTGGTGTTTAATGTGTAATACGTTTCTTCTGTTGCAGTGACGTTGGTGTTTTATGTGTAATACGTTTCTTCTGTTCCAGTGACGTTGGTGTTTTATGTGTAATACGTTCCTTCTGTTGCAGTGACGTTGGTGTTTAATGTGTAATACGTTTCTTCTGTTGCAGTGACTTTGGTGTGTATCCCGTTGACTGTCGGGAGACATATCTACACACCCTGGATGTACGGAGAGTTCCTTTGCAAAGCGATGGATTTTGTACAAGGTATTAGAAATGTATCAGCATAGACAATTAATATTAATAAAGAACTCCGAATCAACATGTGCTCAATCAGTTAGCCCTCTCTAGATATCATGAAGATATCTCCAAACAAACATCAGGACGTATATACATATGAGTGAAGTATTCTCGAGAGGGACATTCAACAATATACAATCAATCAATCAAACATCAGATATCTCAATTCAAAGATATCTTTAATTCGATTAGAGCTATTTATATTAGAGAGTGCTTTAATTCCATTGAAGAGAGTAATAACCCAGTGACATATTTTGTAAAGTATGTGTTAATTGGGCATTATATTTGATACTCTCTACCACTGAATCTAATTCCGCTCTATTTCAATTAGAGGTAACTCTAATTCAATGGTAGAACTAACTGCATTAGAGCACGCTCTAATTTGATTCGTCATATGGATGAAATCTTTCCCTATATACACATATAAATCGTTGCTTTTTCTGATTAATATCCTACACATTCTGATCGAATACTGCATACATTAATTCGACACGGGATATCTTCCAGTAATTAGGGAACGCTACACTTACCTGACTGCTGGTGTACGTTAATTTGCGCTACACTTACCTGACTGCTGGTGCACGTTAATTTGGCGTTCCACAGATGTTAGACCCAGTCTGAAAATTAGAGAGCATTTTTACTTACTAAAATGCCTTGCATTTTGGATATCATTATCATCCAAAATATCATTTTGGACATTATCTAATATTGTTTTTTTTTTTAGGTGTGTATGTGGAAGGAAGCGTGCTGACTATCGTTTGTATGAGTGCTGAGAGATATCTCGCCATTAGACATCCGCTCAAAGCCAGAGTTTTCTGCAACACGGCTAAAGTCAAGCAGGCGGTGGTGGTCACGTGGGTCACAGGAATAATTGCCATGTGTCCACTGGTGATTTACAAGAAACTCAAGAGTGAAAATCTGCCCACTGAACTGAACGAAATGTCCATTCAATACTGCATAGAGACCTGGCCATCGAAACAGGACCAAATGATCTATAACATTTTCCTGCTGTTCATAATTTACATCATTCCAGGAGTGGTCGTTATCGTGCTTTACTCAATGATAGGCTTCAGTCTCTGTCGGAAAGACAACCATCTACAGCGCTCAAATTCGATTGCCAGTGGTCACTACGATGACCGCGTCATGGTGAACAGGAGACGTTTGGCGCGACTTCTCATCATTCTGTCAGTACTGTTTGCTCTCAGCTGGATGCCGTATTTTCTATTAAGTTTATTTTCGTATTTAGAACTAAGTGCGGAGAGTCAGAAGATAATGAATCAAATTTACCCCTTCGCTTTGCTCTTGGGACATTCCAACTGCGTTCAGAATCCAATACTGTACAGCTTCATGCATAAAGGATTTTATAGGTTTACCGCGCAAATACTTCGTTGTCGATGTGACCAATTTAACAGGGGACGACTTGTAAGTAATGTTTAGTAGATCTCGGTGTATATGTTCCCCGATGTAGCATTTAAATTCCCAACAATGTCAATGCCATGAAAGTCCACTTGGAAAACGTTTTCCGTTTGTAGCGTATAGACCATAATGAGAGCAATATTCCTGGCCAAAACTGCCATTGTAAATGCAATATAATCCTCTTCACATCACAACAAAAAAACCACGGGAAATTATTCTACTCTGTATTGCATAAAGGAGGGTTGTCTTCTCCAACTAAGCAATTATTGAAGCCTCACAATATTGCTCTTTTGCCCTGTAGTTATTCCCAGCTTCTAACGATATAGCATTGTCAATCTGATTCAATAACCCTCGAATTGCAGTGAATCTCTTGTTTATGAATAAACATGGAAAAAGATTCATCTAGTTGAATGAAAATCGACGTGTATAAGCACACGTAATTTCTGGGATTTTCTTTCTTTCAGAGATATGGTGCTTCTTATTCCTCAACACGCGAATATGGAAACAAGAGTCCAAATCGCTCCAAAGGACCAGCTACTGACGTCATCGCATTGTATGATTATGAACGAGCAACTGTGAAATCCAGACTTTTACCAAGAAAACGGATTTCATGATTTGTGGAAAATTTGATTTGATTACAAATGCTTATATGAACAAGTATTCTGTATGCCCCAGGATTCCGGTGTCATTTCTTTTTTCCAGGTTTTTTTTTCTCCACCGGAAATAATTGTAATTTTTCTCTACAATTAATACATGTGAAATTTATATAGATAATGGAATACATCTTTTTTAAACATATACATTATTTAATCCGGAAAATGTGTTCATATATTCTCAATATAACGACAATAAACTTTGCCGGTTTCGTTTTTGTCAAGCATATAATATATTGTACTTCTAGATTTTTAAACGAACAAAAATATTAAATCATTTAGTAATTATATGACATCAATTTTGAATTAATAGGATGCCAGATAGTTACGGGAAACATTTGTTCTGATAGCCGGTGTTGGTCAATAAAATACTGAGTAATTGCACACACACACGCATGTGTGTGCGTGTGTATTTTATTTGCAATTATGTATATATAAAAATCTTCCATTTGATCGTTTTACATCCTTTGACATTTTATATATTAGCGGCAACACTAATCAAGATACTTTTAGGAATAAAATCCAACCTCACATTTTTCTGAACCGTCTTTCACACAGTCAGAATATATCTAAATAAATAAAATCCTAATAGCAAATTATAATCAAATGGAAGTGTCTGGAATTGGTATGTATGTTAAGGCGATGTTAAATCTGAAATAACACGGTCTACACCAGAACGGTCACATCGAACATCGCTCGTGACGCCGGCTTGTGCGTGTATATAGTAAACCAACCCTATAACAAATTTATCGGGAGTCGAATCCGCAGAAGATTGTTTCCCTGTAATAACCAATATGTCGCAGATGTCCCCAGCTGATAAGGTATACTGTTTTTGATTATCTCAAAATGTTACCCAAGTTTCAAGCTAGCAACCAACCACTCCAAACTATGACGTGGATCTTAATTCGCTGTACAACACAAGAGTTTACATTTCATTCTGGAAGATCAACTGGCCCTCTAAGTCCTATTTTTTTTCTCTCACCGCTTCTTTTCTTTTTGTTATCTGTCATTTGTTTTGTTATTTTGACTGTATGCCAACATGGTGATGTCAATAAATAAATTGAAATTGAAAGTCCAGGGCACTCAGAGGGCAGCAGGTTTTGCGACTTTGTTGTGAATAAATTGACCAAGAATGGCAATGATCGATCTATTAAGTTCTTGGAACAGACTTGAGTTTTACATTTGACAAATACTTCACAAAGATGACTGATTATAAAGCACAAATTAACCAGCAACAAAGTATATTTTATAGTAATCAACAACAATGTATATATTTTACACATGTAGTAATCAAGTACTGCATGCAATAAAAGGCATGTCCAATTGATTGTTGCAAAAACCTCGGATCATTGATGTAAAATGCATCGAATAATCAACAGTTCAAACATTTCTTTAGTATGCTCGCCATTGCTCATCAACAATACTTAAAATGACTTCACTCAGTTAAATTAATAAAAATGTCTTTAAAAATAAAGGTTTCTTTTCACTGACAGCGTTCACGAGACAATTCCAGTAACCTCCTTTCTACACTTGATTTGTCCAATATTTTGATACCTTTTGGTCACGATACAGCATAGATATCGGTGTCTACAGCTTCGAATTTATTTGATTTTCAAGCAAACCATTAAGGATAGAAATAGCAATGGAAGTTTGATTACTTATAATGAACACTCATAAAAACGCCACCAAATCTCCGACACACGCAAATGGAAAAATGAAGTATCTTCTTCATTATTTAATAACATCAAATCATCGGATAAGAAGACAACAAATTAACGAGAGATCAATAGAAGAGGAAAGGACACAGACTCTGAGGACTGCGAGATAACTGTAATTAAATATCTTAGTGTTAATCATACCCTGACCAAACACTGGTTCAAAGTCCTCCATAAAGTCTTTTCTATGCAATGGCTGATTACATTTACCACATGTTAATGCCCCGCCTTGCAATTTCCTGTATAATGGACAGTAAAACACAATAAATGTGTTCAAACCATTGCGCAAAGCTCTCTCAGTTTCCTCTTTTTCACTGAACATATTTTAATTATTGTTAGATAAGCTATCAAAGCACAACATGGACTTTTTATAAGGGTTGGTACTTCAGATAAACACAGCTTGGAATCTACGACATATTCATTCGATTACATATTATCCATATTTCAAATTACGTTTCTGGGACATATGTACATGTATACTCAAATTTAGTCATGTGCTCCCTCCAACCCAAACATTGGACGACATGTCCCTTCATTAAGACAAACAAAAAAGTATTATGTAAAGTACGCTAAAGGCAGTAAAAGACGTTTAAAAAGATTAGTAACCTGTTCATGTTTTTTTTTTTGGTGTGGTTTGCTAATGAATCTGTCTTTAGGTATTTATAATTGACGTAATTATTGAGGAGGATGAGGTCAGAGAGAGAGAGAGAGAGAGAGAGAGAGAGAGAGAGAGAGAGAGTTGATATCAGACAGTCAGAATAATGAAGAAAATATGGAGTTCGAAAGTATATTGCTTGGACTTATATTTCTCGAGAAAAAAAACCTTGTTTGAGTTTTCTTTTATGAAGCAGTCGGGTTTTGAGTAAAATCTCAAGACTAAGTACAAGTTTCGGCTTAAGTTTGTTTCGATATTACTCAAATTCTGTAGTTGAACTTTGTCATTTTTAAGCATGTCTTTAATAGACGGTACCTAATTTGTGTGACCACTTCCTACCACACCTCTAACTGGACATACCGCAAACTCTGTACAATTGTTATGGATACATTGCAAATGTGCATGTGTCTTTTTGAAGGTGATCAAACATTTTTCGAAAAGATTACCTATAGTTGAACTATGTCATTTTTAAGCATGTCTTGAATAGACGGTACCTATTTTTGTAATCAACTCCTCTCACATCTCTAACTTGACATTCAGCAAACTTTGCACAGTTGTTATAGACACATTGAAAGCCAATGCTCAGACATTTTCGAAAAATTTACGTATAGTTGAACTTTGTCATTTTTAAACATGTCTTCAATAGACAGTACCTATTTTTGTAATCAATTCCTCTTACAACATTTATTTGACATCCTTCAGGCCTTGTACAGCTGTTACGAAAGCATTGAAGATGTGCATTTGTCTTTTTGGAAGTAATCGGACATTCATGTAGTTGAAATTTGTCATTTTTTAAGCATAGTACCTATTTTGTGTAATCAACTCCTCTATAACATATTTTAAAGCAACCCAACCACTTCTAATCTTGAATTGATTTCTTATATATATCCCATCTCCATACACACAGATAATAAATTTTATAAGACATCTTCTAAAATTTATGAGATATATAGATCTTATAAAAGATATGAGGTACTAGTATCTGATATTTTTGCTTTATAAGATATCTTATAAAGCATATATATGGAGCGCCAAATTAACATAAACTCAAATAATTGAAGATATCTTCAATTGTTTGAAGATATCATCAATTCAATTATTGCTCTCTTTAATTGAATTAATGCGCGCATTAAATCAATTATTGCTCTCATCAAATGAATTAATGCGCGCTTCAATTCAATTATTGCTCTCATTAATTGAGTTAATGCGCGCATCAATTGAATTAATGAGAGCAATAATTGATTTAATGCGTGCATTAATTCAATTATTGCTCTCTTCAATTCATTTGATGAGAGCATCAATTTAGTAGAAATATTGCTCGCAATAATTAATTTAGAGCTCGGTATAAATAATTTGATGATCTCTTTAATTCAATTGAAGATATCTTTAAATCATTTACAATGCTTTTGTATAAGGAATTAATGCGTGCATCAATTCTTTTAAAGAGAGCAACAATTCAATTAAAGATATCATTAATTCAATTGTGGATATGTTGAAATGAAGATATCTTTAATTATATAGTTGCTCTCTCTAAAAGAATTATTGCTCTCTTCAAATGAATTAAAGATATCATTAATTCAATTGAAGAGAGCAATAATTGAATTAATGCGCGCATTAAATCAATTATTGCTCTCATCAAATGAATTAATGCGCGCATCAATTCAATTATTGCTCTCAGCAATTGATTTAATGCGCGCATTATATCAATTATTGCTCTCTTCAATTGAATTGTAGCGCGCATCAATTCAATTGTTGATATCATTAATTCATTTGAAGAGATCATTAATTCAATTAAAGCGTGCATCAATTCAGCTGAAGAATTAATGCTCTCATCAATTCAATTAATGCGCGCAATAATTCAGAATTGAAGATATCATTAATTATTTGAAGAGATCTTTAATTCAATTGTTGCGCGCATCAAATGAATTGATGATATCTTCAAATAATTGAAGATATCTTCAATTATTTGAGTTTATGTTAATTTGGCGCTCCATACATATAAGATATCTTATATGTTTTATAAGATATCTCACAAGCTTATTAAGATATATGTTTTATAAGATATCTCATAAATGAATTTTTATAAGATATCATAAACTTTATAAGATATCATATAACTTTTATAAGATATCTTATAAAAGAAAGTTTATAAGATATCATATATTTTATAAGATTTCATAAACTTATGAGATATTTTGTTTAATATAGAAGATATTTTATATATTTTATGAGATATCTTATAAACTGTAAATCATATGAAATGTCTTATACAGGAGGCCCATGGGCCTTAATGGTCACCTGAGTATCATAACCCATATTTGCATTTAAGCCTAAATATTGAGTCTTTTGTGCACATGTTTATGATCTTTCAAAACATGCATACAATTCCTATTCAATTTCAGAAGAAAATATGGAAGTTTGAAGCATATAACACATTTTGCCCCACCCCATCCCCCACCCCCGAAAGTTTAAACCAGACCCATGAATTTCATAATTTGAGAAGAGGACATCATGAATATTAGAACCATGCATTTAGTTTATCTCCCATAACTGTGAAAGCAGATAACATGAAAATAAGATTTTTATACATTTTCATATGTGGCCATATAGGCCCTGCCCAAGGGCTTCAACCTCTGACCCAGGAACCATGAATTTCTCAATTTAGATAGAGAGCTTCATGGACATCATAATCATGTATCTAGTTCTTTTCAAATACATATGGGATTAGAGAAGAAGATTTAAAAAGTTTTTATACATTTTCACTATATGGCCATATTGTCCTCATCCTAAGGCCTCAACCCCTGACCCAGGAGCCATGAACTTCTCAATTTAGGTAGAGAGCCTCATGGACATCATAGTCATGCATTTAGTTTCTTTTCAAATGTATATGGAAATAGAGAAGATTATCCAAGATTTAATCCATTTTCACTATATGGTCATACCCAAGGTCCTCAACCCCTGACCCAGGGAACATGAATTTCACAATTTAGGTAGAGAGCTTCGTGAACATCATAATCATGTATTTAGTTTTTCTCAAATATATATGGGAGTAGAGAAGAAGATTTCCTAAGATTTAATACATTTTTACTACATGGCTATATTGGCACCACCCAAAGACCTCAACTCTTGACCCAGAAACCATGAATTTCACAGGAGAGCATCATGGATAACATAGTCATGCATTTAGTTTTTCTTGAATATATGTGGGAGAAGAGAAGAATTTCTAAGATTTTATACATTTTCACTATATGGCCCATTTGATCTCGTCCTAGGGCCTCAACCCCTAAAGGGGCCTCCGAAAATCACACAGCCTCTCACCTCTGTTGGCGCGGGTTCGAATCCCGCTCACGCCGGTAAGTGAGAAAGTTTCCCAGTTTACTTTCGGAAGGTCGGTGGTCTCTTCCCAGGTACATTGTATCTGGGTTCTCTCTTCCACCAATAAAAACTGGGCGCCACCAGATAACTGAAAAATTGTTGAGTGTGGCAGAAAACATCAAACAATCAATCTCAACCCCTGACCCAAGAGCCATGAATTTCACAATTTATGTAGAGAGCTTTATGGACATCATAATCATGCATTGATTTTTTCTCCAATATACATGGGAGCTAGTAGAGAAGATTTCCTTAAGATCTAATCCATTTTCACTATATGGCCATACCCAAGGGCCTCAACCCCTGACCCAAGCTATCACAATCTAGGTAGAGAGCTTAATCTTGTCCATCATAGTCATGCATTTAGCTTTCCTCAAATATATATGGGAGTAGAGAAGAAGACTTTATGATATTTAATACATTTTTACTATATGGCCATATTGGCCCCACCCTAGGGCCTCAACCTCTGACACAGGTATGGAGTGCCAAATTAACAAAAACTCAAATAATTGAAGATATCTTCAATTATTTGAAGATATCATCAATTCATTTGATGTGCACAACAATTTAATTAAAAGATTTCTTCAAATAGTCAATGATATCTTCAATTCTGAATTATTGTGCGCATTAATTGAATTGATGATAGCATTAATTCTTCAGCTGAATTGATGCACGCTTTAATTGAATTAATGATCTCTTCAAATGAATTAATGATATCAACAATTGAATTGATGCACGTTACAATTCAATTGAAGAGAGCAATAATTGATATAATACGCGCATTAAATCGATTGATGAGAGCAATAATTGAATTGATGCGCGCATTAATTCATTTGATGAGAGCAATAATTGATTTAATGCACTCATTAATTCAATTATTGCTCTCCTCAATTGAATTAATGATATCTTTAATTCATTTGAAGAGAGCAATAATTCTTTTAGAGAGAGCAACTATATAATTAAAGATATCTTCATTTCAACATATCCACAATTGAATTAATGATATCTTAATTGAATTGTTGCTCTCTTTAAAAGAATTTATGCACGCATTAATTCCTTATACAAAAGCATTGTAAATGATTTAAAGATATCTTCAATTGAATTAAAGAGATCATCAAATTATTTATACCGAGCTCTAAATTAATTATTGCGAGCAATATTTCTACTAAATTGATGCTCTCATCAAATGAATTGAAGAGAGTAATAATTGAATTAATGCCTGTATCAAATCTATTATTGCTCTCATTAATTGAATTAATGTGCACATCAATTGAATTGAAGAGAGCAATAATTGAATTGATGATATCTTCAAATAATTGAAGATATCTTCAATTATTTGAGTTTATGTTAATTTGGCGCTCCATACACAGGAGCCATGAATTTCACAATTTAGGTAGAGAGCTTCATGGACATCATAATCATGCATTCAGTATCAATCCTACATCTATAGAGAAGGTTTTTGAAAATATGGCCTCTTTTAGCATATTTAGCACTGCCCATGAAGCCCCAGGGGTGGTGACCTAAAAATATGAGATATCTTATAAACTTTCTTTTATAAGATATCTTACAAAAGTTATGATATCTGATAAAGTTTATGTGAAATCTTATAAAGCATATTTTCTATAGGATATCTCATAAACTTTGTAAGATATATTCTTTAACATATAAGATATCTTATAAAGTCTATATTAGATATCTCATAAATTATATAAGATATCCATTATGGAGGAATAAATATAAATATGGTGTGCCATAAACATGGACCACATCACTCACCTTAGTCTTGCTGTTGTTCATTTTAATCTTTATTCCAATGAAAAATTTCAAAGGGTTCCAACATATTGAACAAGAATTCACAACACTGGTATGTCTCAACACCAATATGACTAACATGGCCTAGCTGTTCTTGGAGGTCAAGGTCACACAGATCATGGTATGAAATTAAAGGTCTTCCCATAAAAAAAATATATACAAACAAGATATGGTTGTAAACCCCATATGACTCCCACCATCCTTGTGCAAAAATGAAAAGGGTTATACACATGCATAATTCAATTGATGGTAGTGCCAAACCAGTTAAAGGTATTGAGCAGACGATATCTTCCTGTGTCCGGAGTGGATTAACCATGACGTAACCTAAAAATCAATTAGGATGTACCAAGTTTGGTGACAATCAAGCAAATGATTCTTAAAATATAGGAGACAATATATTACTAAGTCCACTTTGATCCTTGATCATGTGATCCAAATTTTACAGAGGTCAACTACTCCTTATGATGTACCAGTGACAATATATTCCTATGTCCAGTTTGACCCTTGACCATGTGACCTCAATATCAATAGGCTTCATCTTCTCCTGAAGATGTACCATTGTACCAAGTTTGATGTCCGTCAAGCAAAGGGTTCTCAAGATATTGAGTGGACAGTATTTCCCTATGTGGAGTATTACCCTTGACCATGTGACCTTTAAATCAAATAGGGATCATCTACTCCTTAGGATGTACCAAGTTTGATGTCTGCCAAGCAAAGGGTTCTCAAGATATTGAGCGGATAGTATTTTCCTATGACCAGACAGGCTGTCCAGCACCCTTGGACAAAAAATAAGGGCAAATTTTAGGGGTAAAATTTTAAAAAAATTAGGGCTAAAATTAGGAATTTTTAACCAAATTGCGAAAGTTTTAATTATTTAAAAGGACTTACCTTGTCAAATTTGACAATAAAGAAACTCACATGACACACAAATAAGATGTAAGTACAGGAAGGGCATATTCCAGTGTTCCATAGTCTCAGCTATTGTTGGCTATAACCTAAAATCTCAACTCTTTATCACAAAGCCACAACCAATAAACAAGCTTGACACATGGATCCACAGGTCAACTGCCTTTCACTGCATCAGCATTATCTGAATAAGAACTGCAATCTACGTTAATAACACACATTTTGTATGAATGCATTTTGATTTTTCAAGACTGATAAAAAAGTAGGAATTGACATGAAAAATAAGGGCTTTTTTTAGGATTTCCCCTTGAATTTTACATTTTTTTAGGAATTTTAGCAAAACTGAAAAAAATTAGGAATTTTTAGGAATTTTAGGGCCGCTGGACAGCCTGGACCAGAGACCCTTGACCATGTGACCTCAAATTATTCAATAAGGGGTCATCTACTCCTTAAGATGTACAAGTGTACAAAGTTTGATATCTGTCAAGCAAAGGATTCTCAAGATATCGAGCAGTCAATATATTCCCATCTTCAGCTTGACCTTTGATCATGTGACCTCAAAATTAATGGGGGTCATCTTCTTCTCACAATGTACCATGTTTGATGTCTGGTAAGTAAAGGGTTTCAAAGATATTGAGCAGACAGTACATGTATCTTCCTATGTCCAGAGTGGATTGATCCTTGACTTGAAAGTCAATATGGGTCCTCTTCTACTCATAACAAACCTGCATATGAAATATCATTACAATCAAGTGAATGGTTCTCCAGATATTGAGCGGACAACATATAGTCTAACGACCAACAGCAATATACCTCTCTTTTTTGAAGGGGGCATAAATATAAAAGTTCTACCTGAAATAGTTTGGGAAATATTGAATAGGTAAGATTTTTAAAGAGTAGGTCATATTCCAAGGTCAAACAATATGGTATCACTAAGTTTTGCTATAAAGAAATTATATAAAAGATATGAAAGTTTTTCCTTAAATAGTTCAGAAGATATTGAATAGGTCATTTTTTTTAAAAGTAGGTCAAACTCCAAGGCGAAGATGACAAGGTCATTATGACATGCAAGGCCTTACCATAAGGATTCTTTATTTAAATTATGAAAGCCCTACCTTAAATAGTTCAGAAGATATTGAATAGGTAAAGATTTCTTTCAAGTAGGTCAAACTCCCAAGGTCAAGATGTTTTAACTTTGGTACCAAAGAAAAGATAATTTCAAATGAAATATGAAAGCACCATCACTTAACACTTTTGAGCAAGGTTAAAGTTTCAGACAGACAAGACAAAATATGCCCTTGACTTTAGTCGCTGGGGCATAAAAAAAAAAATTAAATCCACATAACTTGCAAACATTTGCATTTGATTCAGTGTGGACCTGCTACTTATGAAAAGAATTTGCTTTAACAACTGTTTAATTAAATTCCTGAATATTCCCATTTAAAACATTGATCTTCTATTGTGGCCCACCCTACTCCTGGGGTCCATGCTTTAAATAAACTTGAATCTACTCTATGTCAAGAGTATATTTCCACTTTTCTGGCCTAGTTCAAATGACCATAACGGGTATTTTTGCCTTTTTTATGCCCCCCTTCAAAGAAGAGGGGCATATTGCTTTGCACCTGTTGGTTGGTAGACCACATGTTGTCTGCTCAATATCTTGAGAACCATTCACTTGATGGTAACGATATTTCATATTTGGGTTGGTTATAAGTAGAAGAGGACCCTTATTGGTTTTTCAGGTCAAAGGTCAATCTACTCTGGACATAGGAAGACATTGTCCTCTCAATGTTTTGAGAACTCTCTGCTTGACAGACATCAAACTTGGTACACTGGTAAATCCTAAGGAGTAGATGACCCCTATTGATTTTGAGGTCACATGGTCAAAGGTGAAACTGGGTATAGGAATATACTGACCACTCAATGTCTAGAGAACCCTTTGCTTTGTAGACATCAAACTTGGTACACTGGTACATCTTCAGGAGAAGATGATCCCTATTGATTTTGAGGGCACAAGGTCAAACTGGACATAGTAATATATTGTTTCCTATATTCTAAGAATTGCTTGATTGAAACCAAACTTGGTACACTGGTACAGCATAAGGAGTAGATGGCCCCTATTGATTTTTAAGGTCACATGATCAATCCACTCTTGACATAGGAAGATATTGTCTATCAATTAAATGGCGCATGTGTATAACCCTTTTCAATTTTGCACCATGGGGGGCATACATGTTTTACAAACATTTCTTGTTTTTTATTATCTCTCCTTTGAAGGGCATGGCCCTTCTTTATTTAAACAGACTTTAATCCCCTTCATCAAAGGATGATTTGTTCCAAGTTTGATTGAAATTGGCCTTGTGGTTCTGGAATAACAACAGTTAACAATAGACGCCATACAAATTGTGATAAGAAAAAACTCACGTGAGCCTTCAGCTCAGGTGAGTTACAAATTGTGGAAATGTTATTTTTTCTTGCATTATACACTTACCATCTGCCATTGATGTTATGAGTCAACCATTGCAGAGAGATGATATACACACATGGATTAAAAAAATTAATTTTTGTACTTTAATAGAGGGTTCTTTACTCTGTATAACTACATGCACAACTTATCAGCGTCATGCCCAGAAGTAGAGAAGATTTTTAAAGATTGTAGTGCATTGTATTTCATCAAAAGCGCAGCAATGATGAAATTACAAGTTTCGTTCACCTAGGGAGCCTACGTCAAAAATGCCACATGTCTGTTTCTGTGGAAACTGGTTGTGTGTAAAATATAAATGTAAACAACTGACACATAATAACGGATTCAGGTGGCATAAAATCTATAAAAATACACACACACACCCAAATGCAGAGGTAGCAAGATGCTTTCAGTGAAATTCCATCCTATAAATCTAAAAATCTTCGCTGCATCCTGACAAAGAACCCATAATCATCAATCCAGTTCCTGTCCACCACCGTCTCTCATTATGGAATGATATTCATATTGGTTTGTTTTGAAATCGGTGTAAATGATGAGAATTTTTATAATAATGATAATGTCCTTTATTTATTTTTTAAGGTTTTAAGTCATGTTTTGTATACACTTCCACTGATCCAATTTCATGATTACATGATAAAAAGGCATTAAGGTATGACTGATAATCAATAAAAGGAGACCAATAGGCCACATTGCTCACCTGGGCAATTGTATTTTCCCCTTGTCAAACGTCAAATTATGGCCCTAACCTGGCATGGTGTAAATAAAGGACTCTTGTATATCACTACAAATGACATATTGTAATCTTGGGGATCTTAAGAATTTCCTATACAAAACATTGGACTAATACTGTAGTCCTCCTCTGACCCAAAGGATCAGGGTATCTATATATCCACAAAAATCCCCTCTTGTAGTCCCTCAAAGACCTTAGGGTTATTATGTGAGCACACATACTGCAAATCAAAATTACACGAGAATGTGTCTGTAGTATTCTGACAGTTTTACCCTGGCTCTTTAAAAGAATTATCCTCGAAAGATTTTTTTTAAAGAAATTTCCTACATAGTCCTATGTAAAACTTTAACCCCTTTTGTGACCCCACCAAGACCTGTGAAAAACCTTGAATTTAGATTACATAAGGATGTTTATATATCAGTTTAACATATAGCACCCTTGTGGCTCTTGAGATTTCTAAATCATTCAAAATTTTAACCCTCACTGTGGCTCCACCCTAAATCCAAATTTCATTGTATGAAGAAACTTGAATATTCATTATGTATTGTAAGAAAGCTTTTATGAAAGTTTTAGCTTTATTTGCCCAGTGGTTTTTGAGAAGAAGTTTTTAAACACCCACCCCTTTAACAGTTATACTATTTCTTAATCAATGCAAAAATTTTCTCGCATGCAGATAAGAGTTGGTTTACAGTCCTCCTTATGTATAAATATATCTGTCTACGCAAGAGATACAATAATTCATGTTAAAATCCAGATTTATTTCACATTAATATGACACATCTTCTCACAATAACAATCTGGCACTTTCACTGTCTCTACAATATTCTGTTCATTTCCTTGTATATAAATGTTACAAAGCAGCATGCATATTGATCATCTGCCACTGCATGTCCACATACACCAGTATAACAAGAGAAGAATGATGTTAAAGCACTACCATTCTTCTTTTTATATGCATGTTTGCATACTGGTAACTTGATACAAAATACCTGTACATCATTAATTAAATACAGACACATCAAAAATGCTTTAATTTGAAATTTGTTCCATTCAAAAATAATTTATAGATGAATTAAAACTACATATTCAAGTACATAGTACAATATATTCTGACTGCTCCATTGAAATGACAATTTTATGTACTTCATGTATATTCCAAGTTTGTAATTATACACAGTTGGAATCCGAACTCCTGTACCAGAAGTCTGTAGTTTCTGTGCACAAGTTTGGTATCAATAGTCTGCACATGTTTGGTGTCAGAACCTCTCTAACTGGGCCTGCAGACGTTTGAAGTGACTAACTACAGAAGACTGTTGTGGCGTATTCATCATGGTCTGCAGTTCCACCAGGTAGTTAGACACAGAATCTAAACACAGAGTTGTGAAGGAACGTCTACAAAAGAGAGCACAAGTAAAGCATCAAAGATGCTCCGAGGCAAATGTTGATACATTGTCTGTTAACAGTTGCATTATGAACAGTCCACGAGCCTAGTAATGCTTTTCTGGGTAAATTTTCACAATTGGTCTGTACAGTTTTACATGTACCAATGAAGAAAAGGTCAAATTCATAGTCACAAGTTCAAGAATTGTTGTAGCATTCTTATGTCATTTATTAGAAGAGCATGAAATATGGAAGTCCTCCAAAATCTCAAAACTATCTTTCTTTACAACATAGTATTCAGATTTTACATCATCATTATCATTTATTCACCATATCAAACTGATCTTACCTTTCAAAAGCTGGGATAATGGTGCGATTTTCACAAATGTGTGACAACAAATCATGAAGAACTTCTAATAATCTCAATGGCTTCTGGACTTGTTGCCAATATGGATCCTGTAGAACAATGTTTTATTCTAATAGATACAAACTACAGAAATTTTTGTGAGAGAATTTTTTCTTCTCCATTTCACATAATCCTTGCAAATAACATTGTACAGCATTAAAAGTAGACCTCATTCTTTAAAGCCTTTAAGAATTATGCAATATTTCAATTTATGCATACATGTATCTACAGTCAACTCAATGTTTAGAATTGTCCATTGAATGTTTTCAAATCTATGAATGAGGGTTGTCTGTACAGTTCATCAACAAGTGTATTTTACATCAAAGCAACTCTTAAAGACTTGCAACATTGACCAGTAAAAATACTGAAGAAGAGTTGTCGGAAGACAACATAGCTTGCTAGGAAGCATGACTTTATTTAACCCATCCCCTTTACTTCAAAAGGTTAACGTTTTTGGAAAAGTAGGTCAAAGTCCAAGGTCACTGGGTCAAAAGTTTTGATACCATATAATTTTGAAAAGTATGCCAAAGTCCAAGCTCAATAGTTCTGGTACCAAAAGAAATGTCTTGTAATGAAGCATCTATATTTCAAATATCAAAGCCTTATCCCCCTTGCTTCAAAAGATATATCCCAAATTAAAGTTTTTGAAAAGTAACTTAAAGTTCAAGGCCAAGGTTATTAGGTCAATTGTCTTGGTACCAAAAGAAAGGTCTCTTCATGAAGCATCTGTATATAAAATATCAAAACCCTATCCCCCTTGGTTCAAAAGATATATTCCAGGTTAACATTTTTGAAAAGTAGCTCAAAGTTCAAAGCCAAGGTTATTAGGTCAATTGTCTAGGTACCAAAACAAACGTTTCTCCATGAGGCATCTATATGCAAAATATCAAAGCCCTATCTGGTTTTGTTCAAAACATAACCCAGGTTAGTTTTTGAGAAGTAGGTCAAAGTTCAAGGTCATTAGGTCAAACATCTTGGTTCAGAAATGAAAGTAGAATGTAAATATAACAAATAAATTTCCTATTTAGAAATGCTGGCATACTTTTCATAAAGTGCAAATGTGCTTTATGAAGTATTCAAGGATTGCAGACAATTGGTAAATGATCTACTAAATACATTAAAACACACTTATAGTGACATGCTGGGGTCACACAATATTGGTTTGTTATTATATCTAATGAGTTCACAATACATTTTAAAACTACTGGGAATGAAAATTACTTCACTGTAAGCATGAATGTGTTCACTGTCACAGTGTTTTCCTGTACATATAAAATGCACACAACAATGTTTATCAAGACCTGTCAATTTGTTTAAAGGAAACGAGGCCAATCCATGAATTTTATGGACAATCCTTGTAGAATGAGAGCAGATGTCATACTCACCCTTGATTTAAACAATCGGTCATAAATTTCAAGCAATTTCGCAGGCGGTACACCAATGTCCAACATGAGAAGAAATGTCCACTTTGTGTTCAAACTTAGATCACAGCTCCTTTGTTCCAGATACTTCACAATAAAAGCTAGAAAGATATACAGTGTGACAGCTTAAACGATCAAAATCACCCAACAGGAACTAAAACTGTCCTGTAGGACTAATATTGTAGGTGAGCAAGTGGATGATGGTGAATATTTCATTGGTATTTAGGTATCATGAACCCAAGTGAAAAGGGAAGCCACTTGTAGTTGGACTTTTAATCTTAACCAGCCCCTTCCATAAAACCTACATGTATGTAAAATTTCAAACCATCCCTCCAAAAATTCTATACACAACCCCAAACCATCCACATTTGAAAACAATGAATATATGAACAAAAAGAATATGGTGTTTACAAGATTATCAATTACTAGAGGAAGTGCCAGACTGGAAAAATGCCAATGATGGAAAGTTCCTGGATTGTAAATAAAAGGTAGCTGGTCTTCATTGTCTAAGAGGGACATGACATCAGTTGTCAAACTGAATACACCCTCTGCACGGAGACGGTATATTTTCATGTACCGGTACAAGTAATACAGCTGTACTTTAAATCCCTATTTTAGCCCTACCCTTACCCAAGGTCCATGATTTTATCAAATATGAATCTGCACTACATCGTAATGCTTGCATATTAATACAACTAATCATGGTAATATAATTTTTTTTTTTTTTTTTTTTTTTTACATGCATGTGCATTCACGTGTAAAATTTTGATCCCCTATTATGGCCTCACTCCACCCTACCTCCTGGAACTAGGAATCAAACAAATCTGAATCTGCACTATCTGTGGATGATTGTATATAATCATGGTCCTGTTGTTCTTGAGAAGATTTTCAAATTGGAAGTACTGAATATACTAAGTGTGTATGTCAAATGTTTACCTATAGGGAAGTATCGGTCCGACTTAATGTACAGTCTTCCAATCGGCAACAGCTTGTTCTGCAGATTGGTTATTCTCGAATTGGGATTCATATTAGTTGTTGCTTCAATTTCTACAATAAGAAAACACTTCTCCTACAGACTTCAAAGTAATTTCTTATAAACTCACTCAACAATTAACTTTCTACATACATGTATGTATTTGACTTTTTTCTGTTTTCTGAAAAGGAGAACTTTCAAAATATCAAAATGCTTAAAATCTACGATGTTCACCTTTATCTATAATGCTCTGCCAAAGGTTTTCAATTAGAGCTCCGTCATACAATCCCGCACAATGGACAATGGCCAGTTTACATTCTGAGAGGTCAAATCTGTCTGCGAACTCCTCATATAGCTATTGAAATGCACAAAATATATTGTATATCATATGATAAAACAATTTTCATTTTGTGAATTACAGAATAGAAATGTCTAGTAAACGCTGTCAGAAGATTCTTTCAAGTAAACATACAGGAACATGTGCTATAAACAAACCCTGGTGAGGTCCATGAGTTCCGAGTCCAGGCTCGTGAGAGCGTACTGAACATCCAGAATGTTGCTGGGTAATTTACTGAGGGATCTCTGAACCTGAAGCTGGAGGCGAGCAACCTGAAATAACAATGTACAGGGCAATTTAAAATCACTTCAATATACATTTTGTACATGTAACTTGCTTATAATTTGTATATATGTACAGTGTATTTTTTTATCAACTAACCTACATTCAATTTGTAAGAACAAAATCTCATGCAAGAAAATCTTACAAAAGAAAACTTAAAGGACACAACGCATGTTTCTAAACTTTTTCATTTTTTCAGCAAAATTAACTCTTTTTATGCCTAAAACTACTTTAAATGTGTTTTAAATGAAATATTTTGCGTAGTTTTCGAGTTTGAAAGCGATGAAATTCAAATCTTGCGATATGCATATTTTCTTTCGCTAGTTTACGCGCCATTTTGTGTGATGTCATATGCGCCCTCGGGTTTGAAAACATCTATTAGCCATTTCATAAACAGATTAGATTTAATCGACAAAAAACCAATTGTCACGTTAACGGCTTGTAAATAATAATGCATTAAGATGTTTTGTACCGTGCTCGAGTGTACTAGTTGTCGGTAGAAAGGATTTAGACTGAGTATTTTTCAATTTTTTGAAGGAAGGTACGAGAAAAAAGGCGTGGATAATTTTTTTGTTGGAGCAAGAACTTTACCTTAAAAAACACACCCAGTCACCTTTTCAAACATCGCTTGGACAGAGACCCTGATAAACTGCGAGAAAATGGATATATCGAAGCTATAAGCACTGGTAGGCCTATAGCATACATTCTGATTTGCTCTTCAAATTCAATACACACTCGGATCAACTGACCTTCACCTTGTAACAACATACATGTATATTGACGATACAATGTAACTTCTACCAACTGGTAGATTTACAACAACAAAAAATAAAGATACAAAATAATTGAACTTTTAATTATACAAATAATAGAATATTGTATTTCCTAACTTTAAATTGAATTATAAAATTATTTCTTTATTGAACTCGTAGCATCTTGAGTGCGTCAGTAGGCTATAATGCCGTGCTCCCACTTCGTACTTCCTAAAGACGTGCAGATCACAATTCAAAAATAGTAATAGGATTGCTTTATCAAAATAAAATAATGTGATTACCACTTTAAATTTGAATATTTTTATTGATTTGTGTGTGTGTTGTCTTTTTCTTTCTTTCCGAAATGCACGCGTGCCAATAGCTTGGCATAGGGCCTAGTTGTCAACAATTTAACGTATCATAATTTGTCTAATCCAAAAATAAATAATGATTGCACTGTTTATTTCAGAAAAACAGCGCCAATTACAGATGTATAAAGGAATAACATCCCCAAAACAGTTTGTAGACAGCGACCCATATAAACATTATTTACTCACAATTTTGCCGATTTCATACACGCTTTACTCGCTATATTTGGGTATTTACATCGTTATATGTGTGCACTGGTGGCGAACAAATATAAAACTCGGACAATTTATCAACATCGATTTAAATGTTGCCCATGGTAAATGAATTAGGCCCCTAAAAGTTGAGTTTTTAATAATATCTCGCAGTACTTTCACAATCCGAAGGGCGCATGTGATGTCACTGTACCACGTGACTACCTACCTAATTAACTTGACTTTTTGAAATCGGGGCTTAGATTTAAGTCTGTATTGTGGTTAATTATCGCAAAATTTTGGCGAACGAACTATTAGAATTAATTACTATAAGCATAAAGAAGACAAAATGCATGTAATATTGTATACTTTGAAAACATGAGATGTGTCCTTTAATTCTAGTATAATTAATGACAGACCAAACACTCCAACACAAATTTAGCTTTTGACAGTTCTTGGTTGTTTTTATTTTTCTCTCAAGTGAATGACCTTTCCATTGTTTCAAGTACCACACACCTCCATTTTCTCCTCTAGTTCATGCAGGAACTCGCCCTCTACAGCAGAGCTTGTTCTCGTAGATGAACTCTTGGCACACATAATGGCTCTGGACAAGTATTCAATCCTCTGTTGCAGGTTCATGTCAGTCCTACAAAGAGGAACCACCAAGTTTCACCGAGATGCCTCATTTATACTAAGAACTGAATCTACTTCCAATGCATCACCAAGGCCCTAGCTGATAGGATTCAATTTCTAATCTATCCTACATCATGATGTAATTCAATTTCTAATCTATCCTACATCATGATATAATTCAATTTCTAATCTATCCTATATCATGATATGATTCAATATTTCTAATCTATCCTACATCATGATATGATTCAATATTTTAAATAATCTATCCTACATCATGATATGATTCAATATTTTAAATAATCTATACTACAATATGATATGATTCAATATTTCTAATCTATCCTACATCATGATATGATTAAATTTATAATCTACATCATGATATGATTCAATTCATAATCTATATTAAGCTATGATATGACCTATTCGTAATCTATCCTAAGTTATGGTCTATAATCTATACTATTAGCTATAATATGACCTAATTAATCAAGGCTATATGATTATCTATAATATATATTAGGCTATGATATGACCTATTTATAATCTATATACTGTACTACAAAACAAATACCTGCATAATAAGTTATTAAGAACTACATGTATACTATTCTCATCTTGACATATTGTACAGTCCATGGCTTTAACAAAACTGAATCTATATCATAACAGCTTTCAGTTTTTCGTGGGGGGTTTTCCCCCCTTTCTTATTCTGATGTTCTGTAGAGGTCAATTTTTAAATGACAAAAACCTTATCTTGTTGAATGACCTCACCTTAAAGTGCCATGTGGAAGTCTAAATCCCCTAATATTCAAGCATGCATTGAGAAATGTTTCTTGTAAACTGGACAATGCATGAAGTTAGAACAAATATAATGTGAACAAGAAAAGTTTTGTCACCATTTTCACCCTTATCCTAAATGAATTCAAAACTGAGAGCATAGATTTAACTTTTTCAAACAATGGAGAACTTCATGGTATCAAGAAACAACTTAGGACTAATTTAAACTTTAACAAAATCATTTTCCAAAGCACATGGGCAAAAATAATGTGAAGCAAAAATATGGTCAAAGGATGGATGTACAAATGTATATGTACATGTATAAAGGACAAACTTCATTCAAAAGTCAAGATGCATCCTTGGCTAGAACCCTTTTCCTCATTTCTTTAAAATTTGTTCCCAATATAATACACATAAATTGAGTTGCAAGTTAGAAATTCTGGTGCAAAAAATCATCAAGTTCTGGTAAATATCTTTGAAATTTTTCTTTCTTAATCTTCATTTCAGGTTTATATGCACTCAATTTGGACAGGCTTACGATTCTTACCCTAGTCTTTCAGAGAGCCTAGATAGAATTCTGGCGGCTGCTGAAAAGTTTCTACATTTCTCGTAGTGTTTCCACAACATGTCCAAAGCTCCTATGGCTTCTGATGGACAGGTGGCTTTCCTTTTTAAATATGGCTCGATGAACGGTGTTTGTACCTGTCAAATATTCATAAATATTTATATTTCCAATGCTTTTGATATTTTTACAAATTGTAAGGATATCCATTTCCTCCTGAATGCTCTACAGTTGTGAACAATGTGCATATGAGTCTTGATGAATATTAACTGTTGGGAATTTTTACAGAAAAGAAAGTAAAATGGAAAATATATATATATATAAAAAAAATATATATTTCAGTTTTGAAAATACATGAAGGTATGAACGGCAACACTTCAGCGGCATAATTTCCACAAAGCATTAACATCCTTCATGAAATATTCCAGCATGAAGTGTTGCAGTTCATATCTTTATGTATTTTCAAAAATGATTGATTGATTGGATATTGTTTAACATCCCTCTCGAGAATATTTCACTCATATGGAGACGTCACCATTGCCAGTGAAGGGCTGCAAAATTTAGGCCTATGCTCGGCGCTTACAGCCTTTGAGCAGGGAGGGATCTTTATCATGCCACACCTGCTGTGACACGGGACCTCAGTTTTTGCGGTCTCATCCGAAGGACCGCCCCATTTAGTCGCCTCTTACGACAAGCAAGGAGTAATGAGGACTTATTCTAACCCGGATCCCCACGGGACAATTATTTCTTGAACATACAGCTTCGTTATAAAGCAACAATATATGATACATGTAAACCAACTACATGTATTTTCCTGCTGACACAAAATAATTGTAAAGTTTTCTTTTTACTGTAAACCAACATTGTTATTTTGTTTTTGAATCTCCAATGTAAAATCCTTTTATAAAGATTAATATTTGCCACAGAGTCCACATTAATGAGATATCAATGAAGTTACAAGTTTATAACATAAGCTCTCCAGTTCTGGTCAGACAGTGGTGGACCTTGTGGATATTTTCCGCGCTTAATGGTGAATTACAATGTCTTCTAGACAGGGTACACCTACCTCTAATAACTTTTCTGTTAGGTTGGCATGGAAGAACCAGTCATACAAAGCAACATGAAACATCTCATCATCTGACTTCAGCGACATGCGGAAAACCTCCTCTTTCTGAAGGAAAAACGCACAAATTAAAGAAATTTTACAAGAAAAAGTTCGCAAAAAATCCACTGAAGAAAACATGTAAATGTAGTACACATCTGAAATACAAATCAACAGGAACAAAGAAATTACATGTTTCTCTGCATCATACGTGGTCATCCTATTTGGGTCCGGTTGAGGGGGTGGACCCGGAGATTTGGGAACACTGGGAGCGTGGGGATGGGAGACACTTGCTGATAATAAATAGGCTAGAGTGTCTGTGATACAGTTGTAACATTCCATCCTGATAAAAAACAAGGAATTTTTTCTTTATGTACATGCTCCAGCTTTATAAAATACATTGTACATTTCACATGACATGTCATGCCTCAAAGTCAAAGTACAGCAGTGAAATATAATGCAATATGTTACTTTTTAGGAATCAGGCAAAATTATCTATTGTGATGCAACATATCATTGACTATGAGAACAAACTGAGTACTCAAAATACACACATTTCACTCTTTTGTTTGACACCATATCAAAATAATATTGCCCAACCCGTTACACAAACCTGGACATATAACTTGTCATGCCCTGGATGTCGTCATGAGGTTCACCGCTTTTGTAGTAATGTAGGGCCAGATTCTGGGGATCCCTTTTCTTGGACAGGGCCAAACATAGGTCAACAATACCGGTGTAAAAGTGGACCACAGCTAACTGGTTACAGACCACATGCAGCTGGAGGGGCTGGGACACCTCTTTGTATAGCTGTGAACATCAACAGTTATCATACATCTGGACATAAGACACCTCTGTGTAAACACTGACAGTCATAATACATGTACATGTATCTACACACACCTCCTTGTGTAGCTGTAATCGATAGTAAACATAGACTGTCTTTATACATCTGTATTTTGACTCAAACTCTTTGTATCACCAAGTATCACAGATTTTCATACAAGAGGCCCACGGGCCTTATCAGACAAAGAAAATTAGTTAAAAGTGTCACTAGCTTCAAGGGCTGCAAAATTTAATATAATTTTTCTGTTCTGTTCATCTAAGCTCAACAGCAGTACAAAACAAGATGTGTTCATAAAAACAAATCCGCCAGTAATGCCCATATTGATGAAAGATTTTACATACTAGAATATGTCATATTAACACCATATGACTTTGTTATACCTCTATAAAACAGTTCCTATGTAACTCCTTACAAAACAAATTCAACATTTCGACTGTTCAGGCGACTGTTGGACCGGGAACTGTTAAAAAAGACTGTTGACCGATGACGCCATATGGCGCTAACTCGAGTTATCTTTTGGTGTCGTTTAAATAAAGAGAAATGGCAGATGCACGTTTTGCGACAGCAACGGAAGATGACATTTCAAATTTGGAACAGCAAGAATAAAAAAAAATACATGTTCATCTTTTTCTAGAATCAATTGTATTAAAATGAAGTTTAGGCCTTCTTATTTCTATTTTATTCTTGTGAAAGCTTTTATACGCAAGTCACATGATTCTTGGTCTGCTGATTTGTTTACGTAATGGCGATGTTCACTGATTTAACTGATGATGAAATACAGAATTTATTAGATGAAAAGCAGAACAGAATCACGAAAAATATGATTATGAATTAGGATATTGGATATGTTCTCTTTTAAATTAGTGGAATCGGTGATAAATGTACGCAATCACACTGTCCTGTTCAAAGTCGAAAAACCATGTGGATCTCGTAAAACAACCTAAGAAATGAAGGTGTATAACAAAACAGTTATTGACTGGGTCTTCGGACAACAGCTGTTTTGTTCGACCCTCGAACAGATCTGTTGCCCTCAGCCTACGGCTTCAGGCAACAGATCCGTTCTTGGGTCCAACAAAACAGCTGTTGTCCTCGAGCCCAGTCAATAACTGTATAATATTGGACCCACCCTAGAGTCAGAACCATGGGTTTGTGAAATTCACAATATCGGTACATCCCTTCATAATTCAAACATTGTTCACCGCAATACAGAAAGCATTACAAAGTAATTATCAAATTAAGGCTTTGATACTCACTTTTAGTGCTTCATTTAGCTGCGTCATCTTCTCGTTCTGATTTTTGTTGATTTTGGCAGCTTGCAAGAGCTCATTCGCCTGAAAAAGATAAAAATATTCAGTTTTAAACAGATCAATTCATTTGCACTATATACATACAAGTATTTCATGCTTGACAAATCAACTTATGCGTAACTAGCCTTTGAACATGTGGCATCATCTGAGCTGTACAGAGAGGGACAAACTTCTCGTAGTCTGCTACTGATGGCATCAATGGTGGCATTGTCATCCAGATAGCGAGTGATTAGACAGGTGATTAAAGAAGCACACATCTTCAATATCAAATACAGCAAAAATTAAACACATACACTATGTTCCAGTCTGAAGGTCAATGTTCCACAGTCTGAAGGTCAATGTTCCACAGTCTGAAGGTCAATGTTCCAGTCTGAAGGTCAATGTTCCACAAATCTGAAGGTCAATGTTTGGGCAACTAGTGACACACTGTACCTCTTTTCCTGCTGCATGAGTGGAAAGTTGTTTGAAACTCATACCCCTTAACTGATTTTGTTGATCCTGAAGAGAAAGATGTCCTGTGTAAGCTTTAAAATCATATTTTTGAACTTTTAAAATCTAATTCATACCTCAAATGCTCTATGTTTGTTTGTTATTTGTATTGGTTGTTGTTGTAAAGTCCAGATTACCTTAGAGAGAGTGGATACAATGATGTGGAGCTGGTGATCCACAAGGATTCTCCACAATCCTAGCACCTCCTCCACTCGTCGGATCAGTTCCTGGATGTGTTGCAAGGACACTTTTTCCATCTTTTGAGCTTCAGCTACAAGTAAAGGAAAATAATATACGTAAAATGCAATGCAGTTAATTTTTCAATCATTGCCACTCATTTCATCACCCTCTTCACTATACCACAACAACTGTCAAGAAAAGTTTTTCTGCTATGAAAATCTCCTGTTATAACACCAAATTTGCATAGGATACCACCATCCGGTTTTCAAAACAAATGTCCATATTAGGGTGTCAAATGTCTTGATCAGATATACTGCCAATGGCATGTGATCAGTGAAGCTTTTAATCAGTCGTCAACTTAGATCACCTCACCAATGAAATGCCACCAGTTGGCCCAATAGTCCAGGTAATTTCAAAGACTTGAACAAATGAGATAATTTTTTAATCAGGATTAATGTTATTTTCTGCTCACAGGTTAAATTTCAATTAAACATTGTCGCAAATGGAAAATCTTTCAATTTCAGAAGAAACAAATAAATGTGTGCATATTCATTTCACCAAGCAAAATATGCTTGGAAACCATAATGATATAGACTTCTGTGAAAGTCAGGATGATGAGGAGTTCAAGAAGTACTGTGTAGGGTTTTAGTTTTGCCAGGCTAAAATTTCGTGATTTTTATCATTTGCTATTTCACGGCAGTTTAAATTTCACAGACAAATCCTATTGACTACTTCATGTTTCATCTCCCTATTTCATGCTTACAAGAATTACCTCCATTACCTCTTATAAAATGTCGTTATTTATTCATACAAGTGTTCACCATTGTTGAGAATAAGAGTTTCCAAATAAATACTGTCACTTGTAATTATGAGTTATATTTGTGAATCACATTTGTTCATTTATGTTGCTTCTCATTTGGTTAAAATATTAGTGCACCCCTATCACCAGTTCTTCCTGATCTTCATATTATTGACAACCCTGAAGATGTGGACATCACAGCAATATGTAATGAATCCGTGGAAAAAAAGGACCCCCAAGAAAATGTGAATGGGAATAATACAAAACATATTCGCCTGAGAGACGATCAACAATAGTCAAATATGCCATTGATAAGAGGCCATCGAAACCTACACTTTTTACAGGAATACTACATAAATATATCAAGGAGAGCACCGTTAGGTGTATTGAGAAGTCTCTTTTGCGCAGTTCCTCTCCTAGAAAGGATTTAAGTCATGAACATTAACCCTGTGCATGTTCATTGAAATTGGGACAATACGATGATTCGATTTGTGAAGAATGAAATTGGGACAATACAAAATGTACACTACATGTGCTAAGATTACATGTGTCTGGATGTGTTGTTGATACACATATTGTAATGGCACGTGTGAGAGGAGAAGGGTTCATATTGGAAGCTGTGAGAGGGTTTCTTATTGAAAGTCATGTGCGAGGGGAATTCTTTTGTAAAAACTGATGGATGCTCCCCGAACTGCTCCAAATGAATGAACTACTTCATATGACAAATGACTTGTACAATGATCAATAACTGTTGAAATATTGTTGAAATGAAGGCTTTTTTGTCATATATAAGGTATATGTTGAGTAACCTTGACCTTTACAAAATGACTTTTGTGACCTTTGTCTGTAAGTCATTTGCCTATTACTTATTTGTGTGATATTATATACATGTATGATCAATACCTGTTCAAAAACAGTTGAAATAAGGAACTTTTTCCTTATATAAGGTACAGTATTTGAGTGACCTTGACCTTTCGAAAATGATCTTAGTCCATAAGTCCCTGTTCCAAGGAATATTTGTGATCAATTCTGATAAATTTCTGGTGAAAGTTCTAGAAGATATGAGCTCGGATGAATGTACAGACGACTATGCTCTCCCCCAAAATTTTCAGAGAGCATAAAAATACATATTTTGCAAGCTGTCGAATTTCTATCAAAACAAACTGATCTGATCAAAGGTGCATTTACAGTTGTGTGCACTGAGATGTGTAATTACATGTACTAGTACAGAATGCTAATGGTGATTAATTGCCACTCTGTTCAAACTTAATGTGGTTTTGTGTTTTAAAAACAGCAGAATGAAATTCTTTATAGATTATTAAATACATGGTGAATGTTCATAAAACTTAATACTTTGTCCATACCTTTGTTATGTACGGTACAATAAATTTCAGCAAGTATTTCTTAAATATTCAGTATTTAGTACAGTAAAGAGACAGGGCTAGAATCAATATAGTTACCTGAAGACACCCCAAAATACATGTACTATGGTACTTCCATGAACGGTTTTATTTTTGCGATCTTTACTGTAATCGCAAATATGGCAAAAATAAAACCCAATTGCATTAACTAGTCTTTTGTTCACAAGAATATATCTCAAATACCATTGTGATTGTGTATTGTTTAACGTCCCACTCGAGAATTTTTCGCTCATATGGAGATGTCACCATTGCCGCTGAAGGGCTGCAAAATATAGGCCTATGCTCGGCACTTATGGCCATTGAGCAGGGAGGGATCTTTAATGCCACACCTGCTGTGATACGGGGCCTCGATTTTTGCGGTCTCATCTGAAGGACCACCCCATTTAGTCATCATTATGACAAGCAAGGGGTTCTGAGGACCTATTCTAACCCAGATCCCCATGGGCTGAGATAAAACAAAACAAGTGTTTTACACATATCTAAATTGTAATGGTGATATATTTCATTCAATAGCAGATGCATTTTACTGTAGAATGAAATATTTTAACTTTCACGAATATGCATACCATTTTATTTTAAGGTGTTCAATAAATGAACAGCAAATAAATATTAAACGTGTATGATCCATTGCTACACTCTATATCGCCAAATTCATTAGACTGCCATATTTTCCAAATCACAAAAGGCAGCAGTTTAACAAGACTTTTCTGTGGGTGGATTCTGTGGTCGTACTATCTTTCTGTGGGTATTTGGATTTACATCTTTCTGTGGGTATTTGGATATACGCATGTTGAGTACAATTTATAATTACCTTGTAATTTTTTGCGACCTTGCTCATCCATGTGTCCCATCATGTGTGGAGAAAAAGGAACTTGTGACATCATGCTATAAAATCAAGAGAATAGTATTATAATCTAGCAAATTACTTCATATTTTCTCATGGCCTTATAACTGATTTGTGGAGTAGAGGTTTAATATATTCATAAAATTCAAAATCTGTATGAAAATATCTAAGAACAAATTTTTCATTTGGCAAATTAAATTATACTTCTGAATGGCATCATACATGTAACTGATATGTAATGCAACAAGGCTTCATCTTTTTTAAGAAGTCTGACATCTGCATGAAAATACTTGACTGTTCCTAACTATACAGTCACTTGTCGTACCCTTCTGATGGGCCGGTGTCAAACCTGGAATTAAATTCTACAAAGTCTGATAGTCCTCGGACATTTTCCAAAATCCTGTTCAGATCATCACCATTAATCCTGCTGGTAAGCTGAAACAAATCAATAATCAAAGTATTAAGAAGCAGCAATACAAAGACATATGTACATGTATCTGCCTAAAACAACCTCTTCTTTCTGTGGAGAAAAACTTTCTTAATTTTGAGGAAAATTTTTCAACATGTTTGTGCCGACTTGAATTTGTGGTTGTAAAGTTGTTTATTTTTTATTGTAGTTGTTTCTTTTCTATAAAGGATTTAAATTTGTTCATAGCCCAACCAACAAAAATAAACCACCAGGAACATTAACAAAGTTTTTCTCAATGTAAGTAGTATTCATAATAAACATGTGATTTGAAAGCATAATAACTTAACACACAAGAATGTTTCCTTTATGATGTCCAATTTACAATAAATATCTTTACGATCTTACATATTCAGATTTACAATAAATATCTTTACAATCTTATGTAGTCAGATTTACAATAAATATCTTTATGATCTTACGTATTCAGATTTACAATAAATATTTTTACGAACTTGCGTATTCAGATTTACAATAAATATTTTTACGAACTTACATATTCAGATTTACAATAAATATCTTTATGATCTTACGTAGTTTGTGATTCCTTGTGAGGACTGACGAGGATAATCCATAGTGACGTTGATCTCCCATATTGACCTATTTTCAAAATCAAATTAAGTTTACATTCTGTATACAGTAAAACATTCTTTGAGTGAAGAGCTGGGGATGATACATGATTTCCGATAAGGTCATAAATATGTTAATAAACTACAGGGAATAAAAATCACATCGCTGTAAGCATGACTTCATTATAAGTGTGTTTGCTGTGACTGTGTTTTACTGTAAACATGACTTCATTATAAGTGTGTTTGCTGTGACTGTTTTACTGTAAACATGACTTCATTATAAGTGTGTTTGCTGTAACCGTGTTTTACTGTAAGCATGACTTCATCATAAGTGTGTTTGCTGTGACTGTGTTTTACTGTAAACATGACTTCATTATAAGTGTGTTTGCTGTAACTGTGTTTTACTGTAAGCATGACTTCATCATAAGATTGTTTGCTGTAACTGTGTTTTACTGTAAGCATGACTTCATTATAAGTGTGTTTGCTGTAACCGTGTTTTACTGTAAGCATGACTTCATTATAAATGTGTTTGCTGTAACCATGTTTTACTGTAAACATGACTTCATTATAAGTGTGTTTGCTGTAATTGTGTTTTACTGTACATCTGAATCTGGATGCTCCGTTCAGTTCATCATTTCAACAGTAATAGTCTAGTCAATCTAGCAAATCACCTCAAAGTAATTGCAACAGAAACAAACTCAATGGAATTTGATAAACAAATGCGTGATTAACAACATACAAAAAATCGGACAAAATCGGACAATGGGAAATATTTCAAATTTAGACTTAAATGTTTTAGTAAACCATCGATATTTTGTGGTGTTTACGGCACGCCGTACACGTAAAGGGGAGTAACTTAACTGTGACAGTCATCGGAATAAAGTTATACACGACGATCTAAAGTGCATGTAATAAAAAACGCGATTAAACAGCTTAACAGTTGTATTAAAACGGTGATTTTAAGACCTTCTATATACATCCAATATTGCTCAGCATCTCATATTCTTTGCCGACTTCCATTCCCAGGGAACTTTCGCGAATAAAGCTTCAACATATTTTGTTTGACCCTCTATTGAATTAATTTTAATTATAAAGCACAATATTTACTTTAGAAGTTATGAATAATCAATTATAAATGAAATCTTAAAGAATTAGTGTCAATTTACAAGGGGGAATTACGGTTGTTAAAAAAAAAAAGTATGGAAAGCCATTCGGGTTAAAAGTTTCAGTTATTTTGTATCTTCATCATTTGAGCAAGCGTTTTGTATTAAAAACTTTTATAAAACTAAGTAAGTAAAGTATTTTTGCTTTTCTTTTTCAAATTCAGGTTTGGGGAGTCATTCATGGGTAATAATAATGATAATAAAACATTGATAATATAAATAATAAAAATCAATGTAAGTAAACACTTGCGCATAGTATCATGATTTGATGTAAAATCGAGTAGTTTCTATTTCTAATTAGTATTGGGCTCACGGCCTGCGGAACCACATCTCCTAGCAGCATGCGAACAGCGCACTAGACCGCCCGGCCATCTATTCAAGATAAAACTTGTTTTCGATGACAATGGAATTCTCGTCACGCTGGCACACGATCATTGAGAATGGAAATGGGATACAGTTATTTATCGTAAATTTTAGAGGATCATACAAAATGCACATTGTGTTTGAAATGTCTTTATATAAAGCACAGAAATAGCAACGAACTCTGAAATAAACACAACTGCCCTAAGGGACGAGATCAATGTCGGATGAAAATTTAAATTCAATTAGTTAGGGGGAGGGGAATAAAAACTCCCGTAAGTTTCTGTCATCCGACATCGATAACACTTTAGTGGAAAAAGGAAAAAGACAAGCGACTGTTGAATACCACAT
>NC_079167.1:16726528-16876475 GCF_947568905.1 Ostrea edulis | reverse complement strand
ATGGTAAGCGCGCCTCCAACTTCCGATGTAAGGGGAGTAACTGCAAAAATGTAGGTCATCTTGAACAGACCATTTTTGAAGGGGCACTTGTTTTGTGTTAACAGTTTATTTTAATGTTTTAATCTTCATGTGGTAATTCATATATGCCTAATGGACAGGAAAAAGTATTTTCTTCCAAAATCCAGTTTTTAACGATTTTTGTTGGAAAATGAAGATTTCAACCCAAAATTCGGCAAGGGAAAATAAATTTTGGTGCAGAAAAGTTTAGTTGTGCATTTGGACGTTTTATTCTTAAATTTATAAGATCAATGTCATCTCTTCTATAAAACAGTCATTTCCTATCATTTCCAGTTTTTCACTTTTTTTTGTTTTAGAAAAAGGTAGGTTTTCCTACCTAAAATGGTATTTTTCATATATATTGCCAATAATTTATATATCTTACCTGTTGAGCAGTTTTTAAAATAAATCCTAACTTCAATTTTTTATTGGTAGACTCAAATGTATGACAAAATGTGGGTTTTCTTCTTAAAATTTCAATCTTTAACAATTATATTCAAAAAAGCAAGATTTTACCCAAAAATTACAGTCAAGGAAAGAATATATTCTGCTGTAAAAATTTTAATCGAACATTTCCAGGTTGAAATTTGAGATTATTTCTACTGTATGTTACATAAAATGGACATTTTCTTCAATTTCCAGTTTTTAGCGATTTTCATGAAAAAACACATCATTTTACCCCAAAATTCCAATTTTCCCATGGAAATACAAAAGCCGATTTTTAATATGTTGTTTGCATGTGTTTTCTTGCATGAATAATCAAAATTTCATTTCTGTTGCAATTAGTTTGAGGTTTTGCTCATTTATGAGCTAGATTGACTAGACTATAAGGGAAATTCAGTTGTCATCACATCACTACTTTAACTGGATTTCAGTTTTTATGTATTCTGTTTTACAATAGCAGGTTCAAGGCTTGTTTTCAAAACAATTTGGACATACCCGAGAATCCTGGCTAGATATAGACAAATGCCATTGTGTTTCCCTGAGAATATAATTTCCTGTGTGATATTTGGACCGGGTGTCATGGAAGGATGGAAGTATGGATGACCCATGCCTGGAGCTGGTGTTGATGTCTGGTGAAGACCTGAAAAACCACACAGCATATTCCATAACGACCATGTACAAATGACTTCACAGTAATGATGGACAGATTTAAATCAAATTAATGGGTTTTTTTTAAACACCCCCCCCCCCAAAAAAAACCCCTCATGTTTCCCAGGCCCTTTTAAAAGGATGATTTTGAACTACTGTATATCATCAGTAAAGGTCAATGGCAGTTGGTATCAGTTTGAAAATTTACTTCTTTATAGGACTATTTAACAATTTGTAGATGGTTTGGGCCTTAATGTACATATATTTTGACCTCTTAAATCTTTAAGGTCATAAATATATTTTCCTCAAACTTTAATTCAATTATGAATATATTCACCACAAATGTCACATCATTTCTTGTAATGTATCAGAAATTAAGTATTTTATTGTCTGCTATAATATTTTGACCCCAAAAAGTTGTTTTAAATGTTTGTTTTTTATTTCCAATATATTAACCAATTTCCTGAACAAGAATAATGGATCTCTGAAAGATACAATGTATTTACATGTATGTAGTAAAACTTTGAAGTTTATTAGCAAAGTCAATCTAAAAGTGCAGAAACAAAATATCTAACATTTATAACATCATACATGTATCTTAAATGTGCAAGCAATTTTCTCAAAGTAACATCCTTGATACAGGCCATTCATTATGACGGTACAGTATATGAATCACAACTTTGCCAATCCAAATTTAAGCATTGTGCTTTTGTTTACTGTTTATCATCAGCTATGTTAAATCTTACGTATTGGCTATTTTCAGCAAGACCAGTAAAATTGATTGAAAATAATCATACAGCTTGTTGTGTTTCATTTGTTTTAAACATTTTGTATGTGACACATTTAAATGATCTCATTTATTTGTGTAAATACAGTATCTAAAATAATGAAGTGTACAAGTCAGAGATCCAGAGCCTACATGTTTTTAAGAACATGTGTTTCATATCAGATTTAGCTTTCTTTCCCATTACTTCATTCTTATATATGCTTCCTTATGACCCATTTAGAGGGTCTTAAAAGCAATTTTTTCATCTTCAGATACAATTTATTTAAATACAGGCCTTAGTTAGGTCAATTTGGTATATTGGGCGAGGCTATTGAGCTACAGAAAAAAAATTGACCTTATTACCAAAAATTATGGTACATGTACATTACACATGTATATTTATCTGCAATACAGGAAATCAGTCATAAAACATTCTCTGAATTCACTATAAATGTACAGTGAACTACTAATACAGCAAATTTTTTCCTCCCACGCAAGTCTTGCTACATCTGCATCTTACTATGAGAGTGAAGGCTGCTGGAATGACATGGGCTGAGCCAATGATGGATCGCCCAGAACCCAGAGGATTAAGTCAAGTAAGTATCTTACTGTACAAGTACAATTTGACCTAAAATCTGCTTAAAATGAAATAATTACAGGTACCCATTGCTCCCAGGTTACTTGGCATCATCCTTCCATCTGTTCCCATGGCGGATCCAGTAAAATTCAGCTGTGGTTCACCACCATACATAAAGAAGGCCATGGTGGCCCACGTAGCAACCTACAACATTTTTCAATAAAGAATTAAAAAAAAAAAAAATAGAGACTTTTGCTTGCAGTTGCATGCAAATGATAAGCTGCTAATCCAGAAAATTGCCAGAATAAAGAATACTTGCTGTCATACTGTAGGTACGACTAACCTGTTGATCTGCCGCTATCCTTGAACAAGCCAGAATAAGACATGTGGAGCAAGCCTGTTCAATCTGAAAATTCAATAAAAAAAAATACATGTATGTACATTAATAAGTACATACATGTACAGAGACATTTTTGTTTGTATTGACTGGCTTTTAGTAATGTACTGATGATTCCTTATTCTATATGAGTACTTAATATCGTGAAATGACAGACGCAGTGTAAACATCAAATAGTGAGAACATAAATTCCCAAATGTTCACCAAAAGTTTTTACATATTTTTCAGCAATACAAGAATAAAAGCAAGTAATTTCATTTGTGTAGTCACCAAATTCTCACTAAATTACATGATAATGAATTCCTCTCATACATGTATATTTAGAAATTTATTGTATTCATACCTTATGTAATCTGAAGAATGCCTTGACTTCGTCAGCATCTGGACCCTGACAATCAATCAACAGCTGTCTGAGCTGGTCCACCGGCCTCATCTTCATAAAAATGTTACTCCCCTGAAAAAGTGTTTTCAAAAGATCAACACAAAATTCACAAAGGAGTTTTCTATGATATTCATCTGTCATTTCAATTTTGATTTCTTCCGAAATGAGCAAATAAACATGTATGTTATAACATGTATATGTAAATAAAATATTTGAATGATAATTGAGCAATATCAGGAATAAAAAATCATTACACTGAAACTTTTCTTATCTGACATATATGTAGACTAAGAGAACGAAATTTGTGTCTGATTAGGCAGAGCGTACCATGCAAAAGAGAATTAGGAATGGAGACTAGGGTTGGAAACAGTGAAACAGATCATTCAGGTGTTTGACTAGACAGGTTTAGCTGTACATGTACATACCTGGGCACTAAGAAGAATAAACTTTCTGGGGGTCTCTGAGTGCTGGGTGACCACAGCGGGGGGATCTGGCTTATCTACAACAACATTTGGCTCTCCTGAGGTGACTTCACACATCGCCCAGGTCCGGCCATCTACTGCAATAGTGCTCTGCAAGTGATCAATAGTTACATTTCAAACCTTTGTACAATGGTGTTCATAACCACTCTGTCATTTTCTTCAACCCACATGTATCACTAAATCTTTTATGCCACATGAAGTATTTAGACAAGAGATGGTGTTTTCAAAAACAAAGATGTACCAACACAACAGATATAATCTATATCCTTTCACTGAATACATGTGATTTATTAAATTTTTATTGATTTTTACACTTACATGTGCTTCCATGAGCTGCCCTTGAAATGGGAATGAGTCATTGCTGACTGTCCACAGTATATCACTGTCTTCCGACTGAGAGGCCACCAGTAACAAAGTTCCTAAAACACACATACACCACAGACATGTTTAATGTAATGTACAGGACTTTAATTTCGTGGAGCTAAAATTTTTGTGATTTTTCATTGTTCGGTTTTTCACTATGGTTTAAATTTCGCAAATAAACCCCTTTGAATAGTTCGTGTTTACCCCAAAATACTTTGAACAGCACTTTGCGATTGTTTTATTTTCATGATCGTTAATATAATCGCAAATATAAATAAAACCCAAGCAAATACAGTAACTCTAAGGCAAATATAGGCATAATAATTACATTGACACATAAATACATGCTACACAATTTTTAATTCAAAATCCTTTTTTTACAATTATGAAATGGTTTACATGTATGATCCACACCGCCTTAGTTTACTTGAATTCAAAAGTTGAAACTTTTGTGTTACAACAGACAATATGCTACCTTTTTTGTGATAAGCCATGTGAACATTTTGCGGTTTATGAACAGTTGTGGATGCAGAGAACCCTGGAGGAAGTCGAACATGAACCAGAGACAGCATGCCAGGACGTCCTTTGTTGCCACCGAATGGGTTTGTTGTGAAATACAATCGCACTCCTACAAAATGAACACATATTTTGAATCACATCATTAGGACAAATTTTTATTGAACACAAACAAAAATACAGTTTGCGTACCTGTTTTTGTAACAGCCACGAGGTGAATATTTGTCGACTCCGATTTGGTCAAGGCACTGATATGTACAATAGGTTTGAAGTTGGATCTCTCAACAGTCCTGTAATTATGCAGTGAATTAAATGCAAGTTAATTTTCCCCAAACATCCTTCTGAACTCTGCCATTTCCAATTATGTCAATCTGATAATTTGGGATGTGTCATTTTACGGAAAACAGTGGACATTAAAACTATTCAGATCATTTGCAAGAAATGAATGCTATCTACCTGGCGATGAGGGCTGCACTGTGAACTGTAGTGTTTAGTGGTATGGAAGCCACTCTACTCATACTCCGTCCATCTTGTCCCAGGTCGAAAACCTGCAAACACAAACTTCTACTATCACCATGCCTTTTCTGAAAATTTAGAAAATTTGTATAACAAATACTTTTTGACGTCATTACCTGAATAGTTCCTTTCTCTGTACAGGCATACAGGATATTTCTGGAGTCATCTAGACTCAGCTGTAGCAGCGGGTCTGTAATGTCAAAAGTAGCAACATTCTGACTACAGACTCAAATTCAAAATTTTTATGAAAATTTTTTAATTTCTACATTTTGAATATGCTTACCGTCCTCACTGAAGGAAAAGTTGAGAAATGAAGGCACCAGGAAGGACAGAGCACTTGTTGAGTGGTTAATCTTTCTGCACTTTCTACTGAACCAGCCATCATCTGCCTGTTAAGTAAAAGCCACAAACCGATCAGAAAATTGACACATGAACTTGCAACCATCTTTAATAAAGTTTCTTATTTCCATAGTTGAAATGGCCAAATTGTATTCTTATCCTTTTCCCAATCATTTCAAATACACATGCAAGTGGTATATTTGAATCTAACCTGATAAGCTAATTCATATAAACAGCCATCCTTCCCAGCCATGAAGATTCTCCCATTGGGGGCCCCTGTGATGCTGACAATGTATGTGTTGTCTGTAGGGATAGAGAACAGAGGCTCTGGGAGGAGGTGCATTTCTCCACTCCTACTGTCTGCTGTCATATCTTAAATGGAAAGGAAAGCTTTCAGTTTGAAGAGTTTCAAAACAGACTACTGGATGTTAAATATTCTAAAATCCCAATTAAAATGACAAATCCACCTATATGCCATTACATATCTGGTGGGAAAAGCCGGTACATACTATCATATGGCCCGGAGAAACTGACGCCCAATAGGACTATGTCCACAGGAGTGGCAAGGCACAAAAGGTACTGAATGTGTGGCTGGAAAATACCTACAAAACAGGGAAGATAAATTCACCTTCAATTGTACAGGAGGTAGCATACTGTACATGCATTTTTTATAAACACACAATACAACAAAATGAAAAAGAAACACTGTCTGTTCTTTCAGGTTAACAATATAACACCAGTACAATTATTTAAATGATCAGCGTTAATCCAGATTTTCCTAAAAATATTATCTTATTTCTGTCCTTCATACCCTGAAAGCTATTACATGTAGGTATGAGTACCAATACAATGAATGGTGCAGTGAATTTTATTTCTACTTCTTTTCCATTATTTATAATCATTTATAATGTGATATGGCTAATGATGAAGCAACTCTGAATTATCTTTGGAATCCATCAGTAAAAAGATATTTGTTTATCATTTTCTAAACTTCAGTAAAAATTTACCACATACACATTGAAAGCTGAAAGACATTATGATGACTTGATGTCATAATTTCTGAGGAAACATCTTAATATCAATAAGAAACTGGACAGACATAGTATGTGTACCTTGTTTTGGTTTAACTAAGGCAGCACTAAGTATTGTTTCATTCAGTCCATCAAAGTATGCCAGGTCTGTGCTAAAAATAGAATTAAAAACATGTATCATGCACATACAGTGTCATAGTTCATTGACTTATCATTCAGATACATTGCTTAACTAAGTCATGAAGCTACATGTATCTTCCTGAATCAACACAAGTAAACTCTAATGTAATATTAAACATGTGTATTCTCTGTGTCAGTAAAACTTCAGTATAAGTGAATTAGACTGATGTGTATTCTCTGTGTCAGTAAAACTTCAGTTTAAGTGAAGTAGACTGTACATGTATGTGTATTCTGTAAATTACCCATCTTCGTATCTCCATACAAAAATGTCACTGTCTATAGTCAACCAGGCTCTCTCAATAGTGGGAAAAAGACCCATCATGCAATTACACTGCATTCCTATTCCCAAAGTTAAGGATATTTAGGAGAAATCAATAAAAGTAAATGTGTATATTTATCAAAGACATTTGCCCAGATTCTATTAGTACATGGTGAATGAAAATAAGGACATAAAACTAGATGGCCATGTAAACAAATAAAAGGATACGTTCAAACTGTTCCACCAGCTCTGGGGGTAGGGGAACCCTTTTCACATTGCTAATTTCACACAGACTGTCAATGGAAATCCCAGCTTCTGGTAAACTAGGATAATCGAGCTCATTTAATCCACTCAAGCTTGGTTGATCTGAAATGGCATAAACAAAACAAAATGTACACGTGATGACCTTGCACTTACTTGATTCACCAACAAAGCAATATGCATCCAAACACAGATGCCATATAGACTGAAACATCCTGTACATCAACCAATAATTGCTATAAACATGTAAAATGTAGAAACAAACCCCACTTACTGTGAACAGGCACCTTGAGTTGGTCCGACAGTTCCTGGTAACTTCTTTCATCCTGGAGTTGTCGGTCCACCTGTCTGGCTGCACCCTCTAGCCAGTCTTGGTGTGAAAATTGGGGCGAGCCCATAAATGAAGACATCCTAAAATGAAAACTAATTATTTACGAAATTTCAACAAATGGACACTAGATTTCTAATGTTTGTGTGTGAATCCATATGGGATGTGGCTGGAGTGGGAATCAAACCTGGCACTTTCACATCAGTAGTCAGTTTTTCTAGAACCGAATTACCTAAGCAGAAATCCAGCCCCATCTAAGAATCTCAAACAAAACTCTTTAACCATTCCACATGGTTGTATTTTCTAGGTATCCATGCAAAAGGAAACATGGGCCACATCGCTCACCTGAGAAAAGAGTGTTTATGTTTTAAACCCAACATGGTAGGTGTGACCAGAAAATCAATAGGGGGTCATACACGTTGTAAATATGTGCATTAAGTGTGTAATTATAACAACTGAATGCCCTTCAGTCAAAGAATTTTGGTGCCAAGATTAATGATATTCACCAAGTTGTTCAAAAGGAATCGACGGCGAGTTTTCTTCTTCTTAATTTATAAATGAAGACAAAAATGAAATTATATCACTAGATTTATTTGGATGCAAAATTAACAAGAGCAGAAAAAATTGAAAATTTATCTACATTTTTTCCTATATATTCCCATGTAAAATTTCTTAAACACTCCTCCTTAAATATTCCCATGTAAAAAAAAAAAAAAAAAAAAAAAAATTGATCTTCTATGTGGCCCCAACCTTCACCAGGGGACCATGAATTCCACAAATTTTAATCTGCACTACCTGATAATGCTTTTACATTAAAATGACTAATCATTACTATGCTCTTCTTGAGATGAAGATTTTTGAACATATATTTTTTTTTAAATATTTCAATGTCAAACTTTGAACCCGTATTGTGGCCCCTCCCTACCCCCTGGGGGCATGACTTGAACAAACTTGAATTTACACTACCTGAAGATGCTTCCATATAAATATGATTAATCACAGCTTTGCTATTCTTGAGAAGAAGATTTTTAAAGATTTTCCCTATATATTTGTGTGTAAAACTTTGATCCCCCCTTGGGGGGCCCCATCTTATCCCCAGGGGCCATGATTTGAACAAACTTGAATCTGCACTATGTCAGAAAGTTTTCATGTAAAAATCAGCTTTTCTGGCTCAGTGGTTCTTGAGAAGAAGATTTTTAAAGATTTTTCCTTTATATTTGTATGTAAAACTTTGATCCCCTATTGTGGCCCCATCCAACCCCAGGCGCCCATGATTTGAACAAACTTGAATCTGCATTATGTCAGGAAGTTTTCATGTAAATCTCAGCTTTTCTGGCTCAGTGGTTCTTGAGAAGAAGATTTTTAAAGATTTTTCCTTTATATTTGTATGTAAAACTTTGATCCCCTATTGTGGCCCCATCCAACCCCCGGGGGCCATGATTTGAACAAACTTGAATCTGCATTATGTCAGGAAGCTTTCATGTAAATCTCTGCTTTTCTGGCTTAGTGGTTCTTGAGAAGAAGATTTTTAAAGTTTTTCCCTATATATTTGTGTGTAAAACTTTGATCCACCCTTTGGGCCCCATCTTATCCCCGGGGGCCATGATTTGAACAAACTTGAATCTGCACTATGTCAGAAAGTTTTCATGTAAAAATCAGCTTTTCTGGCTCAATGGTTCTTGAGAAGAAGATTTTTAAAGATTTTTCCTTTATATTTGTATGTAAAACTTTGATCCCCTATTGTGGCCCCATCCAACCCCAGGGGCCCATGATTTGAACAAACTTGAATCTGCATTATGTCAGGAAGCTTTCATGTAAATCTCAGCTTTTCTGGCTTAGTGGTTCTTGAGAAGAAGATTTTTAAAGTTTTTCCCTTTATATTTGTATGTAAAACTTTGATCCCCTCTTGTGGCCCCATCCTACCACCGGGGGCCATGATTTGAGCAAACTTGAATCTGATGTCAGGAAGCTTTCAGGTAAATTTCAGCTCTTCTGGCCCAGTGGTTCTTGAGAAGAAGATTTTTAAATGACCCCACCCTATTTTTGCATTTTTGTGATTATCTCCCCTTTGAAAGGGACATGGCCCTTCATTTGAATAAACTTGAAAGCCCTTCACCCAAGGATGCTTTTGGCCAAGTTAGGTTGAAATTGGCCCAGTGGTTCTGGAGAAGAAGTCGAAAATGTGAAAAGTTTACGGACAGACAGACGGACGCCGGACAAAATGTGATCAGAATAGCTCACTTGAACCTTCGGTTCAGGTGAGCTAAAAATACTGGTTGGATGATAAATGTTCAAACACTGTTGACATCCCTGCATTACTAGTTAGAAAACTAGATGCTCTACCATCAAGCTATCCAATCCAAAGTCCACAGTCTATTCAAATGCCATCTAAACACATCCACAATGTTCTTCCTCTGTTCTCTTGAGATTTCTTAGAAACATGAAAGACATGCGAAAGTAATGGTTTGTTGACAGGATATCGGCCTGAATAGCTCAGTGCTAAAGCACCTAACTGGTAAAAGCATTGAACAGTCTCAGACCCAGCCACGTATTTTCGATCATTCCTTTTTCTATGAAATACAATTGAAAACTGGTGTTTACAAGTAACTATTGATAAAGCATCATAGGAAACCCACGGTTGATTACGCTTCGTTCCTCTCTCCATCACCAGGGTTCGAAATTAACTCATGTCCGTAAGTCCGAGACTAGTAAAAAACGTGTCGGACTAGTGAACTCTCTATAGCACTAGTCCGTACGGACTAGTGAAAATCCGGAAATCAATCTTGAATATGATAAAGATTTTTAGCAAGATTTGTCCGAGTCTCTTAGATGTTTGAACTTATGGTCGATTAATTACCTGCATGGTTAAGTGTTTGCGTGACTATGACATCCTGATCTTCCAAACACATGGAGTGCATTCGAGACCACCGTTCTTCGAACGTGCACAAATTGTCAAATTCCTGCCGATTCCGAACGCCGAGTACACATCACGAGAACGTGTTCTAGGTGCAGGAATTGCAAGTAGTGTGGTCTGAGAACATGCACGTTTGTGTACACATGTTTTCATCATTCGCGACTCTAACACAGTAGTTCATAACACTATAGCTCATGACATGGTCAATCGAGTGAATTTTATTGACTTTATTGATAACATTTCGAACTCCTGTGGCTCTAAGATCTGAGCACCAAAACAACAGGAACGTCAATCTCGAACGCACTTATGGATGTTTATAAAAGGATTAACTCGGAGGTTAATATTGTATGCTTCTGAAGATCTTGAATGCGAAATAAAATATGGTGGTCTCTTTTATTTGTAGGTGTCAGAAATTAAATTGATTGCAAATGTGATGTGTTTGGTTTCATTAAATACTGTTGAATAAAATGAAGATCATTTAATATGATGTACTGGATTGCAAATGTGATGTGTTTGGTTTCATTAAATACTGTTGAATAAAATGAAGATCATTTAATATGATGTGTACTGGACGGACTAGTGAAATGCTTTGCGGACTAGTGAACATCAATAGTGACTAGTCCGTACGGACTAGTGCTTGAAAATGTTAATTTCGAACCCTGATCACCCGTGGGTCCATTCATTCCTACTCACTCGTTCTCATGAATAAATATTTAAAATAACGTCCAATCAAAGTAATCGTTATAGCAATGGAACTCTTCTGTTTTTAAAGCAGGGTTCGAAATTAACTTTTTCAAGCACTAGTCCGTACGGACTAGTCACTGTTGATGTTCACTAGTCCGGAAAACATTTGTGCATGTTCGAAGAACGGCGGTCTCGAATGCACTCCATGTGTTTGGAAGCTCAGAATGTCATAGTCACACAAACACTTAACCATGCAGGTAATTAATTGACCATAACTTCAAACATCTAAGAGACTCGAACAAATCTTGCTCAAAATCTTTACCATATTCAAGATTGATTTCCGGATTTTCACTAGTCCGTACGGACTAGTGCTATAGAGAGTTCACTAGTCCGACACGTTTTTTTACTAGTCTCGGACTTACGGACATGAGTTAATTTCGAACCCTGTAAAGGTAGCACTAACTTAACTTTGCTATCATCGCAATTGTATACCGAAATCGGACTGAAAGCATCTTTTTGATTGGACAAATTCGCTTAGGGTTTTCCATGAGTGCCCAATCAAATTGCCTCATTGATTATTCATGAGAACGAGCGAGTAGGAATGAATGGACCCACGGGTGATGGAGAGAGGAATGAAGCTTTTTGTAAACACTTTTTATCACGTAGCTTTGATCCCTAGCTCCAAGAAAATGGAACTGGGTGTTGTTATTGATGCAAATTTGAAAGGTTAGAAAGTAATAATTTTTGTCCAATTGTTTTTGTGGTATTCATCGTCAGTGTATGTGAATCAAGAAATTTGGTACACACCATATTGGGCCGTTCCTGCGTTTGGCCACGAAATGGAAGTAAAGGAAAAAGTAGGTAAAAATAGCTACCTGGAGCAGGTTTAAATACCTACTTAGCTATAAGTATAAGTAGCTACGTAGGTAGAATGGACCTGATATATGACATGATCAAATTGAGAAAAACTATTGTGAAAAAAGGCTAATTCTATGATATACAGTGGAACATGGTATACCGTGTATACACTTATATTCGTGGTACTCAGTATTTGAACAGTACATACTAACACAATACTTCCTTCACAATCATGATATTGATAACAAAATAGAAGTTAAGACAATCAGTGAGGGTGGTTCTCTACCACTGTTTCTCGTATTTCTGGCAACACTACAATGATATATATGACTGATATCTGGGGGGAAAATAACATAAAACTATTTAACATTACAAACCTCAGAGTACTTTCACTCCTTCAATCTATTTTTAATCTTTTGAATAACATGTGCCGCCAAATACTAAAGTCAAGCTAGCGGACAATAAGCTAGCGGCCAATAAGGATTTTTCCTAATATTTATCGCTTAGAAAATGTACGTATAACGAACCCGACAAAAAAGTACTCTCAATATACGGCGCCTAGCGCCTAAACTAGGCCATGTGTCACTCAGGTGACCACAGGACATTTTAGGGCATTGACCCCTCTAATAGATTCTGACCCCAAAAGGGTAAGTATAGGCACCGATTTGGGGAACGGCGGCGCCAAATATACCCTATTTTTACTATCTAACTATATGCGGTAGGGGTCTAGGTACGGCGCCTAGCGCCTAAACTAGGACTTGTGTCACTTAGGTGACCACAGGGCATTTTAGGGCATTGACCCCTCTAATAGATTCTGACCCCAAAAGGGTAAGTATAGGCACCGATTTGGGGCACGGCGGCGCCAAATATACCCTATCTAACTATATGCGGTAGGGGTCTAGGTACGGCGCCTAGCGCCTAAACTAGGACTTGTGCCACTTAGGTGACCACAGGGCATTTTAGGGTATTGACCCCTCTAATAGATTCTGTCCCCAAAAGGGTAAGTATAGGCACCGATTTGGGGCACGGCGGCGCCAAATATACCCTATCTAACTATATGCGGTAGGGGTCTAGGTACGGCGCCTAGCGCCTAAACTAGGACTTGTGCCACTTAGGTGACCACAGGGCATTTTAGGGCATTGACCCCTTTAATAGATTCTGACCCCAAAAGGGTAAGTATAGGCACCGATTTGGGGCACGGCGGCGCCAAATATACCCTATTTTTACTATCTAACTATATGCGGTAGGGGTCTAGGTACGGCGCCTAGCGTCTAAACTAGGACTTGTGCCACTTAGGTGACCACAGGGCATTTTAGGGTATTGACCCCTCTAATAGATTCTGTCCCCAAAAGGGTAAGTATAGGCACCGATTTGGGGAACGGCGGCGCCAAATATACCCTATCTAACTATATGCGGTAGGGGTCTAGGTACGGCGCCTAGCGCCTAAACTAGGACTTGTGCCACTTAGGTGACCACAGGGCATTTTAGGGCATTGACCCCTTTAATAGATTCTGACCCCAAAAGGGTAAGTATAGGCACCGATTTGGGGCACGGCGGCGCCAAATATACCCTATTTTTACTATCTAACTATATGCGGTAGGGGTCTAGGTACGGCGCCTAGCGTCTAAACTAGGACTTGTGCCACTTAGGTGACCACAGGGCATTTTAGGGTATTGACCCCTCTAATAGATTCTGTCCCCAAAAGGGTAAGTATAGGCACCGATTTGGGGCACGGCGGCGCCAAATATACCCTATCTAACTATATGCGGTAGGGGTCTAGGTACGGCGCCTAGCGCCTAAACTAGGACTTGTGCCACTTAGGTGACCACAGGGCATTTTAGGGTATTGACCCCTCTAATAGATTCTGTCCCCAAAAGGGTAAGTATAGGCACCGATTTGGGGCACGGCGGCGCCAAATATACCCTATCTAACTATATGCGGTAGGGGTCTAGGTACGGCGCCTAGCGCCTAAACTAGGACTTGTGCCACTTAGGTGACCACAGGGCATTTTAGGGCATTGACCCCTGTAATAGATTCTGACCCCAAAAGGGTAAGTATAGGCACCGATTTGGGGCACGGCGGCGCCAAATATACCCTATTTTTACTATCTAACTATATGCGGTAGGGGTCTAGGTACGGCGCCTAGCGTCTAAACTAGGACTTGTGCCACTTAGGTGACCATAGGGCATTTTAAGGTATTGACCCCTCTAATAGATTCTGTCCCCAAAAGGGTAAGTATAGGCACCGATTTGGGGCACGGCGGCGCCAAATATACCCTATCTAACTATATGCGGTAGGGGTCTAGGTACGGCGCCTAGCGCCTAAACTAGGACTTGTGCCACTTAGGTGACCACAGGGCATTTTAGGGCATTGACCCCTTTAATAGATTCTGACCCCAAAAGGGTAAGTATAGGCACCGATTTGGGGCACGGCGGCGCCAAATATACCCTATTTTTACTATCTAACTATATGCGGTAGGGGTCTAGGTACGGCGCCTAGCGCCTAAACTAGGACTTGTGCCACTTAGGTGACCACAGGGCATTTTAAGGTATTGACCCCTCTAATAGATTCTGACCCCAAAAGGGTAAGTATAGGCACCGATTTGGGGCACGGCGGCGCCAAATATACCCTATCTAACTATATGCGGTAGGGGTCTAGGTACGGCGCCTAGCGCCTAAACTAGGACTTGTGCCACTTAGGTGACCACAGGGCATTTTAGGGCATTGACCCCTTTAATAGATTCTGACCCCAAAAGGGTAAGTATAGGCACCGATTTGGGGCACGGCGGCGCCAAATATACCCTATTTTTACTATCTAACTATATGCGGTAGGGGTCTAGGTACGGCGCCTAGCGTCTAAACTAGGACTTGTGCCACTTAGGTGACCATAGGGCATTTTAAGGTATTGACCCCTCTAATAGATTCTGTCCCCAAAAGGGTAAGTATAGGCACCGATTTGGGGCACGGCGGCGCCAAATATACCCTATCTAACTATATGCGGTAGGGGTCTAGGTACGGCGCCTAGCGCCTAAACTAGGACTTGTGCCACTTAGGTGACCACAGGGCATTTTAGGGCATTGACCCCTTTAATAGATTCTGACCCCAAAAGGGTAAGTATAGGCACCGATTTGGGGCACGGCGGCGCCAAATATACCCTATTTTTACTATCTAACTATATGCGGTAGGGGTCTAGGTACGGCGCCTAGCGTCTAAACTAGGACTTGTGCCACTTAGGTGACCATAGGGCATTTTAAGGTATTGACCCCTCTAATAGATTCTGTCCCCAAAAGGGTAAGTATAGGCACCGATTTGGGGCACGGCGGCGCCAAATATACCCTATCTAACTATATGCGGTAGGGGTCTAGGTACGGCGCCTAGCGCCTAAACTAGGACTTGTGCCACTTAGGTGACCACAGGGCATTTTAGGGCATTGACCCCTTTAATAGATTCTGACCCCAAAAGGGTAAGTATAGGCACCGATTTGGGGCACGGCGGCGCCAAATATACCCTATCTAACTATATGCGGTAGGGGTCTAGGTACGGCGCCTAGCGCCTAAACTAGGACTTGTGCCACTTAGGTATACTTGACACGTTTCCTTAAATTATTTCATAAATTTTTACACATGTAATATCCCTTCAAATATGAGATATTTTTATTTTTTGAGAAAGTTGACCGGGTCTATAGTGCGAAACTATCCCTTTCACACCGTGCCAAATCTGATGTACATTAATTCGTACGAATATTTGTCGTGTATCAATGAATACTCGATAGACCAGTGTTTGATGTTTGAAATGAAATGGGCCCTGTTTGAGGACCCACGTGGTTGGCGCAGACACGTGTCTTTGTTATGATTTACGTAAAAATCATAAATATGTTCAATCATACAATGAGAGAAAAATTAATCAGGTCTAATAATGTAAAATAAATTTGGATTTTTTCAGTAATGCCGTATTAATTCTATGTATAAACACCAAAGTAGTTTTATGCAAAGTACCACGTTTTACAATCACTTTATTAGCATGACCAGGGGTGGATCCAGAAATTGGGGTTAGAAGGCGCAACTTCATGATGCAGGGGTCGGGGGGGGGGGGAGGGGGGTGCACCTTGAGACCCCCAGTGGGTCCAGGGCTAAGCCCTGGTGGAGGCTCCCGGAACCTCCTAGATTTTACGGATTTTACAGATTTTATTGGGCTTCAAATATGTCTTCTATGTGGAAATGTTTACTATTTTCTGTCATTTTTGATAGAGGGAAATCAAAAAAATGACGCAAATTTTAAGGGGTTTTGGAAAAAATGTAAGTTCTCCCAATAAAAGTAATTCAATAAATCAAAAGATTTTGTCATTTATTGCTCTGAGAGAGGAATGAATTATTGCTTTTTTTATCGTTTACATTTTTCTAAACAAGAGACCACGATTTACCTTAAATCCGCCACTAATGACCCCCTCCCCAACGTACTAGATTGTTATTTCTAAATCACTGGAGGATGTTCTATTTCAGAACGGAATTGTTTAAATTTTTGATACTCCATTTGAAAATTTAGCAGAACGTAGTATTCATCATTCCATGGAATTTTGTGACATGTTCACTTCCAGCATATGTAGATATTGATATAAAAATAATAGATTTATATGAAGTAAACCTAATTATTAGTAAATTTTGAAAGATGATGGACATAATGTATTTAGATATGTATTTAGGAATTTCATCGCACAATATTCGGGTTTTTTTCGATGCTGCTGTTCTATGGAGCGCCAAATTAACATACACTCAAATAATTGAAGATATCTTATTCAATTATTGCTCTCTTTAACTGAATTAATGCGCGCATTAAATCAATTATTGCTTTCATCAAATGAATTAATGCACGCTTCAATTCAATTATTGCTCTCCTCAAATGAATTAATGCGCGCATCCATTGAATTAATGAGAGCAATAATTGATTTAATGTGCACATTAATTCAATTATTGCTCTCTTCAATTCAATTGATGCGCGCATCAATGCAATTGAATTAATAAGAACAATAATGGAATTCAATTATTGTTCTCTTCAATTCAATTGATGAAGGCATCAATTTCGTAGAAATATTGCTGGCAATAATTAATTTAGAGCTCGATATAAATAATTTGATGATCTCTTTAATTCAATTGAAGATATCTTTAATTATTTACAATGCTTTTGTATAAGGAATTAATGCGCGCATCAATTCTTTAAAAGAGAGCAACGATTCAATTAAAGAGATCATTAATTCAATTTTGGATATGTTGAGTTGAAGATATCTTTAATTATATAGTTGCTCTCTCTAAAAGAATTATTGCTCTCTTCAAATAAATTAAAGATATTAATTCAATTGAAGAGAGCCATATTAGAATTAATGCGCGCATTAAATCAATTATTGCTCTTATCAATTGATTTAATGCGCACAATATATCAATTATTGCTCTCTTCAATGAAATTGTAGCGCATCAATTCAATTGTCGATAGCATTAATTCATTTGAAGAGATCATTAATTAAATCAAAGTGCGCATCAATTCAGCTGAAGAATTATTGATATCATCAATTCAATTAATGCGCGCAATAATTCAGAATTGAAGATATCATTAATTATTTGAAGAGATCTTTTAATCAAATTGTTGCGCGCATCAAATGAATTGATGATATCTTCAAATAATTGAAGATATCTTCCATTATTTCAGTTTATGTTAATATGGCGCTCCATACTGTTCAGACCTATCAATATCAAAAGAGTAGTGTGACTCATGTCATATTAATAAATGTTATATCAGCAAAACTATGCCAGTAAACACGCTCAAAATCAACGTTATTTTCTATAAAGGATACTGACACAAATATTTGCAAGGTTTGAAAATTTAGGAAATTGTAAAACATTTATTTCAATTTCAAAACATTATTGTATGTCACTTTGCAATTATTAAGAGATAAGTATATTTTAATAAAAGTAAATGAAAAGTTAACCAGAGGATTCTTAAGAGCTACTTACTCAGACCTACATTTTTGCAGTTACTCCCCTTACACCGGAAGTTGGTGGCGCGCTTACCATTGCGGTCCTAAATAGTAAAGCTTACGTTACCAAATTCTTCATTATGCTTAGTTTTAACAGGTTGTATTATATCTATGATAAAACAAGGTTTACTTTCTCCATTTTTATGGAGAAAACTTTTGAAAATGTGCACTTCGTATCACTCAATCACTGCCACGCAGGAGCGTAACTTCAATTGATGATGATGATAATTATATATATATATATATATATATATATATATATATATATATATATTCTACATGGCATCAAGATGATAGAAAATTATAGGAACATGTCTGAATTACTTCAGTGTACATTTCAGATATGATAGATTATTTTTGTTGGCTTTCATATGAAACTGGAGAAGGGTCCATTAACCCCTTACGTGGCAGATACGCAATTTTACGCATCTCTGATAGAGTATGTGGAAGATTTATTTAAAGTCTAAAATTAAGGGTTCTCGGAGATGGTCCCCCGAAACACCCCTCCCGCACCTAACCCTCGCCACCTTCGGCGCTTCAGTGAAACTTTCGGTTCTACACATTTTAACAGTCCTAGCTACGACTTGGCTGAAGTTAGCAGCCACAAACCAGCATCCAATAAGACCATAAAAGCTAACAGCCAATAAGAAAGTTCAACAAAGTACTTCGAGTACTCAGACGGAATACTAAAAGGTAACACATAATAAATCAGAATTGATAATTTTTCAAACAATTAATTAACAAATTTTTAATTACCAAGTTTCATACTTGAAGGCTATTGAGCTCACATGAAAGTTCCTGACGTTACATCACATGAACGTTAATAAGAAAATAATGATTGAAGAGTCCACAAAAGGAGTATGCAGACAAGGAAGTGGACCCCTACGACTATCATTTTTCGCCCTCGGTTTGGGGTTGTAGGGGTACCTCCTGGGGCCACCAAACGGTGAGACCACTTAAGACCTCTCTAATAAATGACTATATGGTGTTGGAATAAAACAAAACTGACAAAAGACTAGAGAACAATGAAGTCAAACATATAGAACCTTTAAAAGGGGTCACATAGGCCTCTGAGGGTAAATAATCTCACCTTAAAGTTCCTAGTTTTACTTTATGTAGGGTCTTAATGATGGCTAATAACAACTTAATCTTTGAAGAGTCCACAAAAAGATTATGCAGACAAGAAAGGGGGCCCCTCCCCTAGGCTATTATCTTCCACCCTCAGTTTGGGGCGGTAGGGGTACCACCTTGGTCCTACCAGGAGCAGGGCCCCTATTCAGACTTCCCTAATAATTGAATATTGGGTGATTAAAGAATAGAAAGCTGATAGACGGGTAGAAAACAACAGTCAAACATATAGAACGCTTAAAAGGGTCACATAGGGTATAAAGTACAATTGAGCTCACCTGAAAGTTCCTAATTTTACGTCATGTAGGGTCATAATGAAGGTTAATAACAACTTAATGTTTGAAGAGTCCGCTAAAAGGGTATACAGGCAAGAAAAGGGACCCCCTGGGGTAACATTTTCCGCCCTCAATTTGGGGCTGTTGGGGTCACACCATGTGCCTTCCGAGTCTCGGTCCATTTTCAGACCTCTTTAATCATTGACTGTGGTGTACTTTATAGACGCCAAACTCCAGGCCATGGACGTATATCTATGGGTGATTGCAAAGTTGTAGTTTCCATGCAGTGCGCTGGTCCGCCGCATAATCCAGGAATTGAAACTTAATTGTACAGATTCTACATGTAGTAACAAAGAAAGAGATCGACGGGTATATCGAATAATGAAACTGTTGGCATGTATTCTATATACACTGAATTTACATTTGTTTAAAACAAGTAAAGAATTACCCATAATTCTCAATAAAACCAATTAAATAAAGACTAAGAGGAATACATTCTTCAAAAATGAAATATGAACAACCAGAAACTTCTTTAGGTCATAGAGATAATTTCCATAAAAATTATTGAAATAATGTATATTTGGGGCCTCCGTGCCCCAAAATGGTGCCTCTATTAACCTTTTGAGGTAAGTTCCTATTAAAAAGGCCAATACCCTGAATGCCCTGTGGTCATCTGAGTGGCACAAGTCCTAGTTTGGGCGCTAGGCTCCCAACTTAAAGCTCAATCGTATTGTTTGAAAGTGCACAATAACTTGTTTCAATCCCTCATATCTAGTAAATGGAATCTGAATTGAGTAATCATTTGTGATACTCTGGTAGCTGATAAATTGCCTTTTGTATCTAATAAATCATGTACATGTATTTTATGAAACCCTTTGTCATATCTTGTGGAATCTTTGTGAGAATGTCAACAAATCAACTGAATATGAACGATACAACACTGGCATCCTCATTGCATTTCACAAGCTAACATGCAGAACACAATGCTTTTTCCATACAATGTCATATTTATTATCAAAATGAATACTCATTGTATCTGAAATACACGAGGAAATTTAATGAAGAACTTAATAATATTAAATGATACAGTTTTTCTCCTTTACGCCATTCGAGTAAATTTTGACTTAGTTAATTAACTACCTTAGCAATACAACGACGTCAAAATGACGTTACAATGTAAATGCATTCATTTCATTGCTATATTTAGAAGCCCGTAGAAAGAAAGCGCGTAGAGGAAATTGGATAAAATTAATTGTTTTAGAAAGCAGATTTTGAAGCCTTTTGATCCCCAAAAGATTTTAAATTTTGGAAACAGGGCCATTTTTCATGATTTCTGGCTTTAGTTTTTATAAGTTGCTATATCCACTGTAAACTTGGTTTGGGAATTTTGATAGAAATAAACTTTTCACCATTGTAATTTATCCTATGGGAGAAATATATCTTTTTGACCATTGGGTTATTTCTTACTAAATAGCTGTAAGCCTGTTATCAAAATTAAGCTTTATTATACCTCGAACTGTGAATGGTTCTCTTCTCTATTGTAATCCAGTATGACTACAGAAAGTATCTTCAGTATTAATTATAGAGCCAATCCAAACAGATTTGGTTTTGGAAATATTGGGTTTTAAACCTGAAAATTTAGAAAATTGAAATAGTAGATCAAGAGCACTTTTTAGACTTTTTTCTAATCCATCCAAAAATAAAACTGTGTCATTTGCATATTGTATTAAACAAATTCTTTCTTTATTTTAATGCCCCTGATATTTTTCTTTTGTAGTATCATATGGCCTAAATTTCGACACAAAGGTTGAATGAATAAGGAGATATTGGATCACCTTGACGACAACCGCTGCCAATTTTAAAGAATTATGAAAAAACACCGTTTTGAATAACACATAATTTAGCTTTATTGTATAACACTGATACCCATTTGATAAGATCACGGCCAAAATTTTAAAAACAATATGGTTTTGTACATAAAAAAAATATATTTACGGTGCCTTTGCTTACCCTTTTCAGGTCAGATCATATTAGGGAGTTGAATACCTAAATTGGGCTGTAATCACATGTGTGGCACAAGTCCAAGTTTAGGCGGTTCATCTAGGCACCCTAACTAAACCTCTATTGCATAGAGTCATATAGTGCAAATAGGATATATTTGGCGTCTCCCTACCCCAAAATGGTGCCAATACTTACCCTTTTGAGGCCAGATTCTATTAGAGGGGTCAAAGCCCTAAAACACCCTGTGGTCACTTGAGTGGCACAAGTCCTAGTTTAGGCGCTAGGAGCCGTACCTAGACCCCTATCGCATATAGTCAAATAGTAAAAATAGGGTATATTTGGCGTCTCCGTACACCAAATCGGTGCCTATAATTACCCTTTTTGGGTCAGAATCTATTAGAGGGGTCAATGCCCTAAAATGGCCTGTTTTCACCTAAGTGGCACAAGTCCTAGTTTAGGCGCTAGGCGCCGTACCTAGACTCCTACCGCATATAGTTAGATAGGGTATATTTGGCGCCGCCGTGCCCCAAATCGGTGCCTATACTTACCCTTTTGGGGTCAGAATCTATTAGAGGGGTCAATACCCTAAAATGCCCTGTGGTCACCTAAGTGGCACAAGTCCTAGTTTAGGCGCTAGGCGCGGTACCTAGACTTCTACCGCATATAGTTAGATAGGGTATATTTGGCGCCGCCGTGCCCCAAATCGGTGCCTATACTTACCCTTTTGGGGTCAGAATCTATTAGAGGGTTCAATGCCCTAAAATGCCCTGTGGTCACCTAAGTGGCACAAGTCCTAGTTTAGGCGCTAGGCGCCGTACCTAGACTCCTACCGCATATAGTTAGATAGGGTATATTTGGCGCCGCCGTGCCCCAAATCGGTGCCTATACTTACCCTTTTGGGGTCAGAATCTATTAGAGGGGTCAATGCCCTAAAATGCCCTGTGGTCACCTAAGTGGCACAAGTCCTAGTTTAGGCGCTAGGCGCCGTACCTAGACCCCTACCGCATATAGTTAGATAGTAAAAATAGGGTATATTTGGCGCCGCCGTGCCCCAAATCGGTGCCTATAATTACCCTTTTGGGGTCAGAATCTATTAGAGGGGTCAATGCCCTAAAATGCCCTGTTTTCACCTAAGTGGCACAAGTCCTAGTTTAGGCGCTAGGCGCCGTACCTAGACCCCTATCGCATATAGTTAGATAGTAAAAATAGGGTATGTTTGGCGCCGCCGTGCCCCAAATAGGTGCCTATACTTACCCTTTTGGGGTCAGAATCCATTAGAGGGGTCAATCCCCTAAAATGCCCTGTGGTCACCTAAGTGGCACAAGTCCTAGTTTAGGCGCTAGGCGCCGTACCTAGACCACTATCGCATATAGTTAGATAGTAAAAATAGGGTATGTTTGGCGCCGCCGTGCCCCAAATCGGTGCCTATACTTACCCTTTTGGGGTCAGAATCTATTAGAGGGGTCAATACCCTAAAATGCCCTGTGGTCACCTAAGTGGCACAAGTCCTAGTTTAGGCGCTAGGCGCCGTACCTAGACCCCTACCGCATATAGTTAGATAGGGTATATTTGGCGCCGCCGTGCCCCAAATCGGTGCCTATACTTACCCTTTTGGGGTCAGAATCTATTAGAGGGGTCAATACCCTAAAATGCCCTGTGGTTACCTAAGTGGCACAAGTCCTAGTTTAGGCGCTAGGCGCCGTACCTAGACTCCTACCGCATATAGTTAGATAGGGTATATTTGGCGCCGCCGTTCCCCAAATCGGTGCCTATACTTACCCTTTTGGGGTCAGAATCTATTAGAGGGGTCAATGCCCTAAAATGCCCTGTGGTCACCTAAGTGGCACAAGTCCTAGTTTAGGCGCTAGGCGCCGTACCTAGACCCCTATCGCATATAGTTAGATAGTAAAAATAGGGTATGTTTGGCGCCGCTGTGCCCCAAATCGGTGCCTATACTTACCCTTTTGGGGTCAGAATCTATTAGAGGGTTCAATGTCCTAAAATGCCCTGTGGTCACCTAAGTGGCACAAGTCCTAGTTTAGGCGCTAGGCGCCGTACCTAGACTCCTACCGCATATAGTTAGATAGGGTATATTTGGCGCCGCCGTGCCCCAAATCGGTGCCTATACTTACCCTTTTGGGGTCAGAATCTATTAGAGGGGTCAATACCCTAAAATGCCCTGTGGTCACCTAAGTGGCACAAGTCCTAGTTTAGGCGCTAGGCGCCGTACCTAGACCCCTACCGCATATAGTTAGATAGTAAAAATAGGATATATTTGGCGCCGCCGTGCCCCAAATCGGTGCCTATATTTACCCTTTTGGGGTCAGAATCTATTAGAGGGGTCAATGCCCTAAAATGCCCTGTGGTCACTTGAGTGACACATGTCCTAGTTTAGGCGCTAGGCGCCGTATATTGAGAGTACTTTTTTGTCGGGTTCGTTATACGTACATTTTCTAAGCGATAAATATTAGGGAAAATCCTTATTGGCCGCTAGCTTATTGTCCGCTAGCTTGACGTAGGCCCGCCAAATTTTTACACCGGAAACCAATGATGAGAAGTAATATTGAAAGGTAATCAGAAAACTCTGGAAAAATCCGGGTATCGTCGTGCGTATAGTATAGTTGATGCTGTTTATAATGAATAAGATTTCATTTTATTTTAATTAAATACCCACTTCCAAGGGTTGAACTCACGACCTGCGAAAACAAATCTCCCAGCAGCACGTAAGCCTAGCCACTAACCAGCCAACTATAGTCCACTCGACCATCTAGGCAAGACATAAAAGGACCACACAAGAAACATATTGCATTTGAAATATTTTATATAAAGCACAGAAATAGCAATAAATTATATAAGCGGATCAAAGGATCTGATTTTAATCAGATTGTCACTGATGGATATTGACTTTCATAGAACTACAATTAGGCGTCTTTATTGCAGAGAAACCAGTTTAGGTTTCAACTCGGTTTTTAAAACCGGTTTTGAACCAGTGTCAAACCAAAACCAGTTAGGTTTTTTTTTTTTTTTTTAATTTATCGGTCTTAAGCTGAAACCACCTTTGAGTGCGGTTTCGGCGGTTTTAACATGGAGACTGCAGAAGTTGTGATACTGAAGTGCGGCACTTGTCTCTGGACAGTCTGATCGTACTGAGCAATTTATTGAGCATCCTTGTTGTGAAAAATTAATTAAAGTTAATAATCAATCAACATTTGTTTTTTCAGTTGTAGTTTTAACACAAATGGAGATAAGTTGAAGAAATACCTTCTGATTGTAAAAATAAATCAAATGGGTATGTTAGCTATTTTTGATGGTTTTTTTTTTAAAACTAGTTTTTGATATTAAAAAAAAATGGCCCTATGTATCTCTTCTACACGAGATGAGGCAGACATGAATTTCTATCCTATAACACCGACTCTTGCTGATGTATTCAGTGATTTTTTAAGGCCCATTTTGTGTCTGAATTTCTGCCCTTTCCCCTCCTAAAAATTGCCAATTTTTTCCCAATTTAGCTGGCATTTTTTCCAATAATAAAATTATGAAAGGAAAACGTATTTGAAAGAAATAAACATTCGATGGAAATTAAATACATAAGACTTAACAAAGAGTTATGGGAATGATGATTTGGATAGAATAGTTGAAAAGTTTAGAAGGTTAAAGAAAATTAGATGTGTAAAATACAGATAATATAATGTTTGATATGATTTTAAAACTTATTTATGGTAAAATTCATTTTTCCAAATTTGGCTGAAATGTCGACAATTTTTCCCAATTCGAAAGCCACAGGACCCTTGTAAAAATGTAGAAAAATCACTGGTATTAGGTATATGTTATGTGTGATTATGTTCTGATGTCCATTGCTACAATATTAATAATATGAACCGTTAGTTAAACTTTTTCATTGTCTAAGTCATGTATGGATATATTTGGTCAAAACGACGTGAAGAGGGTCAGAAATCAGGAAAACTCACAACATATTTTTCGGATAAAGAAAACTTTACTATGGAAAGTTATATATTTTTAGAATCCCTAGAATTAAGAAAAACTCTATGTAGATTTCGAATTAGTGCACATGACCTTCGAATTGAAAGAGGACGATATAAATTTACAAAAACCAATTCTGGCCAGAAGATTTCTTTAGAAAGAAACAAAAGAATATGTGAATTATGTAACCTTAATTGTGTACAAGATGAATTTCATTTCCTTACTGATTGTCCATTCTATGTTGAAGAGAAAAATATGTTTTTTAATGGTATATACAAGCTCAACAAAGAAATTATCTATCTAACAAATAAGGACAAATTTACTTGGTTGATGATTAATGAAGACAAACCAGTAATTGTCAAATTGAGTGAATATTTAGTGCAAACTTTCAGAAAAAGAAGTGATGCTTTAAAACTGCAAAAATCATTATAGTTTATTATTCATATGTTGGTATAATACTGATACTGTCCATTTACTTGTGTATATACATGATTAGCAATTCATATATGTATGTACTTGTTTCCCCAACATGCTGCATCCACATGCAGTTTACAGTCTATGTAACCTGTAGTTAATGTTGTAAACTTTCTTTCTTTTTTGAATTTCCTTCTTTATAAACTGTCTTACTGTTATGCCCTCTGGGCCCAAAAGTGGGTATTGACTAAAACCCGGTCTCGGTCCCGGTCTTCGGTCTCGGTCCCGTGACTAAAACCCGGTCTTCGGTCCCGGTCCCAGATTTTTTCATTAGATAAAAACAGAATACATCAGAATATTTTAGCCCTAATTTCTCATTAATTTAGATATGACATATCATGCCTGCATTCTGATAGTTGATTGATAATATTATTGTCGTCTTTCGTAAAATAATATGTGAAAACTCCGAGACTGGTGCGACCGAGAAGTAAAAACAGTGCTAAAACCCGGTCCCGGTCTCGATATTTTTTATTTTTCTAAATAGCCGCTTTAATCTACCTTTTTATTAAAAAATATATAAGAGTGTTATATTCAATGACATTCCTTTGTATGCACATGTATGTTTCTGATTTATTGTATGTTTGTGTTTTATTCCAGTTTTCCTTTTTATGTCAAAATCGAATTCAACTACGTGATTTTTTTCCTCCCAAATGAACGCGTTATATTACACTTTCATAAAAAGATAAGGATGTAGAAGAACACCTGACCACACGATTGATAAAATTTTCAAATTCAATGTTGGTGTATTCCGAACCGGGTCTCTGTATATGTACATGTATACGCGGGTTATTGCGCTCTCTTCTCTCTCTCTTCTCTCTCTCTCTCTCTCTCTCTCTCTCTCTCTCTCATTTACGAGTGTATCGTGAGAATCGCATTAATTTGTTAAATTATGATGTTATATTAGTTGTTATAATCAGGGAAGAAAAGCCTCTATGTAAATATTAGAGTAATACAAAGTAGAGTGCACGTGCAAAATATGAGTCCAGAATGTATGATGTATGAAGTACTTTAAAAATTATGTTCATTAGTGAAATGGAAAAAAACCCAACCAAATATTGTCCTTAAATTTTATTATAATTATTGAAACATGATGAATAATTGTTGTTGATAGCGAAACAAAAACACTCTTGTCAACAACCCCCTCCCCCGCCCCTTTCCAGAAAGATTCTGAATATAAGAATAATGCTTTTGAAAAGCAAATGTTATACCCCCGTAATCGGATATTCGGGGCGCATTTATATAGTTTTTGGTCCATCCGTCTGTTTGTCAGTAAAAACTTGCACCTTCGGCATAACTTTTGAATGCATGTTGATAGGGTTTTCATATTTCACATGTGTACTCCTTGTGACAAAACCTTTCTTTACATGCAATTCTTCACCTTTCAAATTTGACCTACTTTTGAAAATCTTTAACCTTAGTCATAACTTTTGAATCTGAAATTTATTTCTTAAATGAATTTACATGTATGTCTTGCATATTTATAAATGTAGATTTCATTGTTTGTAAAGTGAGTTTATGTCAAATTTATGGACTTTGAAATATAAGATATTTAGAAAATAGGAAACAAACAGTTTTGTGCAGCATAATTAATACATATATGTTTGTACATATACCTATATTGCTATTTACAATAAATATAGTTACCACATAATATTACAGTAAAACATACCATAGGTTATTTGAAGATCATCTAAACTCAGAGGGTATTTTCTGTATAAGTATACAGAATCTGACATTTTTGGTGAGCATTTGCTCTATGTATGACACACTTTTATAGATACTATAAATATATTAGGTGGATTTTTTTAAAGCATTGTATCTAAAAGAACCACAAATGAAAAAAATAAATAAAATAAAACTAAGTATCAAATAAGAAAGGAAGAAATATTTTATACTTATTATTTATTGGTTATATACAAATATATGTAAAATATATACCCATATAAAGAGATCGGGTTCGGAATACAAAACAGGAATCTTTGAAAACTGATTTTTGACAGGAATAGAAGAAATAAAATAAATGAACAAATAAACTAACTGTAAATTACAAACAAATACACCAGGATAAGTACATATATATTATTTCCCTTCTACATCCTTATCTTCTTATGAAAAGGTAGTGTAACGCGATCATTTGGGACAAAATGTCACGTACATGTATAGTTGAGTTCGGTTCGGACATAAATATAAAGAATATTGGAATAAAAAACCTACACACACAATAAATCAGAAATATATGTATACAAAGGGATGCCATTTAGTATCACATCCTTATCTTTTTTATGAAAAGGTAGATTAAAGCAGCTACTGAGGGAAAATGTCGAGACCGGGACCGGTTTTTAGCATTGTTTTATTTCTCGGTCCCACCGGTCCCGGAGTTTTCACATATTCTTTTACGAAAGAAGAAAATAATATGATCAACTTACTATCAGAATGCAGGCATGAGATATCATACGTAAGTTATTGAGAAATAGGGCTCAAATATCCTGATATATTCTGTTTTTATTGAATAAAAGTATCTGGGACCGGGACCGAGACCGGGTTTTAGTCAGTACCCCAAAAGTGGAATAAACTTATCTTATCTTATCTATATTGACTCTCATCTACTGCGAATTTGTTGCTTGATTATTTTAAGCTGTTGGAATGTGTATGCTGTTATGTACTCTGCATTAATTAATTGGGCATGCAGAAGTGGATGATATTAATGATATACATGTAGTATCGTTGCTGTCCATTGCAGTTTAATACATCTTACAACAAGGCACCAGCAGTGTGGATAGCTTGTATAGATCTTCAAATGTACACCTCCCCTTCTGGAAAGAAATTATTTTCATACAGAACTGCTTCTGTACAAAAATAATTTCTTTCTAGAAGGGGTGTGTGTGTACATAAGATCTATACAAGCTATCCACATCTCAGGTGCCTGTGATATTTTACACATGCGATTCAACATTCAATCTATATATTATGTATCTGCTTATTTTACATGAGGGTGAAGTGGATTTCTGTTTTATATCCTTTGTCACCGACTCTTGCTGCCTCTTGTTGATATATCAGGCATAGTATAAATTGCATAAGGGATAATGCATATATTTACACATCAACTGAGTGCTGATGTCTACATATGAAACTTGAAATACCACCAGTGAGTGTATTGACTCGAGGAATTACTTTTCACCGTGTGACGGGGTACGGTGTACTGTCTTTACTTATACCGTGTGACGGGGTACGGTGTACTGTCTTTACTTATACCAATAATTATATACCGGTATGTGTTACATGTTTATGCCTATTTGGTTAGAAATGCTACTGTTCTATTCAATATCAGAGAGAGAGAGAGAGAGAGAGAGAGGGGGGGGGGGGGGGAGGGGGTAGTGGGTAACGTATGGTCCCCCTTTTGTTGACGAAACATAGTGTCTGATAAATTAAACTTTTTTCAGTAAATTACATAACATGAAAAAACAACCAAACTATGTTGATAAAGTAACAAATAGATGATTTGTAAAATCAGAATAAACACTCGTGAGCTTGCTACAAAGAAAAGGAAGATATTTCTAATCCTTTTTGTAACGCCTGCAAAATCAAACTCATTGAAGATGAAGGACACTTTTTGTTACCTATTATTGCATATAGTGTAATAAGAGATCATTATACACTTGTGTAGCGATATACGTGATCTAATTTTAATTAGATTAACCCCATACTAAAAATCTATAAATATAATGGTCGATATCAATGCCAAACTTCAAATATTGCTATATCAGTAAGTTGTGACCGGTGAACAGGGGATGTTTACTCCTTCTGGGTACCACTGGTGTGTCCAAGGGGTCCGTGTTTGACTTTCGCTCCATTTTTAATGGTTTGCCGTAAAACTGTTTCGTTTGACCCGAGAGAGGGAGGGACAGGTCAACCCGAAAACTTATGTAATTGTTCATATATATATACTAAGCAATAATGTCATAACTCTTGAAGGTTAAAAAGAAAACGGTTGAGTTATTTTCGGCGTTCTACTTTTTCTTTATCATACTATTGTTGTGTGGATAATTACTTATATTTTGGATTATATATATATATATATATATATATATATATATATATATATATGGTTTTTTTAAAGTCACAATGTCCCATATAAGATATTAAAAGATATGAAATAAACAACAAAGATAAAATACTAACGGAAGCGTTTTCATTTTAAAATCCCCAGGCGTGACATTTTATATTGCTTTACCAGTTTCAGAGATTTGTAATATATATTTTTTAAAAAGTGATAATGTGATAATAACTTTCAATGCTTTAAAAACTTTATTTCTTCAAACGAATGCTTTTCAGATACAATTCCGGAACCATCGATTCCAAGTGTGACAGTTTTACTTAATGGATACGACACTGATGGGGTACCATCCATACCGTTTACGTGACAGCTTGTTTCTACGTGTGTATCCATACGCAAATCCTTCTTCGCTAAATGCCTTTATCTGTTTAATTACTTGACCTTTCTTGAGACTGAGTTCATTTTTTCTCTGAGCCTTGTAATTTGTGTGGGCGACTACTCTGATAATGTCACACATTCTTCCTAGATCGCTATTTTCTGAAGTGTCGGGGCGATCATTGTCTGACGCCACTGAATAGTCCCCGCTCACTCTGCTGCAGGGATGGTCGTTCTCAGGCAAAACACAGAATTCTTTGACGTGGAATGGATTTGGAAGACGACAAGACGATTCCTCTGGCAGTTCTATTGTTTCTATCTCATCTTCAGAATATTCTACCACTAATGGTGATGGGAATTTCATGGTTAATCCGTTTTTCAGCACTGTATTCAAACTAGAACAAGTTGTCGTGCTGTTAGCAAGGTTGGTACTCATTTCTTTCTGTGGTATATCTGGTTGTTTCTGAGATACAGAATGGTGTGGTGGAGTCATTTGTCTCTTTCTGGTCCTCATTACCTCCCCTGTTACGTGCAAATCCAGATCCTCTGGTTGCACGGAAGGATTGGTCACCAAAAACATATCGACCCCCGTGACAAATCCTGCCTTCTTGAGCTTTGCCCTTTCTGCCACTCGTATCCAATTATGGCTGTAAATTTTTCGACAATTAATCGTTTGTAGGTTTTTGAAGGATTCGACTGTATTATCTGCATTTTCATGAATTAAGTCACATTGCGGAATCACATGTTTTACAAACTCTGAAATTACTTCAATGATCACAGAAAATCTTCCCTTATCTAATTCTTTCAGCTCTTGAAACATTATCTGTAAAGTCGTCTTCTTCCTATTTATCAAATTCTGTAACTCTCTCTCATCTTCAATACATGCTTGAGAGGTTGTTTTAATTCGTTCTTGAAGACGAGATACTTGTGTAATTATAGATTCTAATTTGGCTGTGCCCTTGGCGGAACGTCTTTTCTTCTTCCTAGAAAGTTTTTCTTCCAAATCAATCAAAAGAGCTTTCATATTGCTTAAAGACTGCTTATGAATCTGGACAGCGTTTTCTAAGGCATTCCGCTGTGTGTCATAGGGCTTGAATTCATCCTCTATTTCTTTCAGCTCCTGGTCCCGTCGGATGTGTTTAAGGATTTTCTGATAAGGACCGTTGTTGGCCATAAGCTGATCATAAATACATCTATGGATCTCTGCCAAGCGGTGTGTCTCCTGCCACGGGACTGATTTGAAAAAAAAAAAATCAAGTACATCTTTGCCGCCAATTTCTTTCGGCAACCCATTCTGATATTTTGCCTTCCAACTTTCGATTTCTTGAAGATATGTCAATTCTGCCTGAGCGCGATTATTTATCATCAGACGTACAGCCTCTTGAAGACGAATAGAGTGTTTGTTCTGTTTAATAGCTTCCTCTACCAAATGAAAATCAATGGTATCACCCATTGTTAACAGCAGCTCACTAGGCTAAAGTTGTGCTAACTGTGACGATTCATAACACTATGACGTTAAACTATCTATGACGTCAGTGTCGAAAGATGGTTTTGCCTCGGACTAGGCCCCCGTCATTGGATAAAACGCGACACGTGTTTGCTGTCTAAGCCATAGAAATAATGAATTAGAGGTCGCGTCATCAAGTTGGTAGCACGTGACCAGTGTGTACACATTGATAGAAGCCTTCGATTACGTTTTATAAGTTAGTCTGTTATGTACATGTACAAGTATTTCAGTATGTTTTTCAAAATTAGTTGTTCGTTTGTGTTTATATTTTCTTTACCCTTTCCGTCGCCCATAAATATGGTGTTCGGATAGGGCCATTTGCAAAAGCGTGACTGCGCATTAGTATGGTGTCCGGATAGGGCCATTTGCAAAAGCGTGACTGCGTGTTAGTCACAACACGCCGTCACGCCAACAAGCAACGCGCCTTCGCGCTCTCACGCCAACAAGCAACGCGCCTTCGCGCAGACAAGCAACGCGCCTTCGCACTCTCACGACAACAAGCAACGCGCCTTCGCGCAGACAAGCAACGCTGCGCGAAGGCGTAATGCTTGTTGGCGTGAGAGCGCGAAAGCCCGTTGATTGTTGTCGTGAGAGCGCGAAGGCGTGTTGCTTGTCTGCGCGAAGACGCGTTATTTGTTGGCTTGAGAGCGCGAAGGCGCGTTGCTTGTCTGCGCGAAGGCGTGTTGCTTGTTGTCGTGAGAGTGCGAAGGCGCGTTGCTTGTTGGCGTGAGAGCTCGAAGGCGCGTTGCTTGTTGGCGTGACGGCGTGTTGTGACTAACGCGCAGTCACGCTTTTGCAAATGGCCCTATCCGGACACCATAGGTGGGGTAGGTGGAAGGTCAATCCTGTTGAGAGGGGACCGATGTTTTACAAGATTCTACAAGTGATACACAAACATTGGGCGTACACGAGACCACCGTTTTTGTCTAGTCTCAGTAATTCTTAGATACATTTGTTGTTTTTACGCTCTTTCATAAATATATGAGATATGTACGCGTACGTTACGTTGGGGAGTCCCCTCATGGGCAAAAATTTCCCTGCTTCGAATTGGTGAGAAGTGACACCAGTCGATCATATATTTGAACAACGACGGAAGAAAAATAGTTGAGATAGCAGAATTAATACGGAAGTTCCGAGTTCCCCAACAGTTATTTCCCTTTATCGAACTCTTCCGTAAATTATGACGTAAAATATGATGACAGTGGGTACATTTGCTAATTACTATCGTTGTATTATTTCTTAAAAGATGATATCCAGAGTTTCTGAGACCATCCTATCTCAGGGGAAAGGCAACTTTAGTGAGTTTATGAATATTGGATAACAAAATGGCTCAAACAAATATTGTTAATTGCCATATTTCTTTGATAAAAGGGTCACTCGTGTAGAAGAGGAAACGAATAATGATTTAATAGCCAATTTGATGATCTTAAATTCAAACAAATTATGCTTGATATGGCCAGAATATGCATACCAGTGATTGATATAAACAAAAGTTACGCTTTCATTACATTAATCGTTCGTAATCGTTATGTACAGTGCCAGTCTACGATATAATGTATACATTGTGTACCCACCATACGTCATAAAATGCGAAAGAGTTCGACAAAGGGAAATAACTTTTGGGTAACTCGGAACTTGCGTATTGTATATGACTCCGGGCCTTCTAGATCTACGATATTGAAGTTTCTAAACTGATTTGCAGAGAGAAAATCTGTTGAAAACAACGCTGAAACCATGGAAGTAAACGCCCTAATTAGTTGGCAAATTGTGAAATGGGTACATGTCAGTTTACAAGCACATGGTGACGTTTACGCTATTAGAACAACTTGAACTTGCTGTTGTCAACTCTAGCAAATGGTTTGTGGTTACAGCTTTGTGAATACAAGAACTTCCAAAAAGGACTCCATCTCAGCATTGGGTCTCTGTCTCTTTACACCATCACCAAGTTCGATCTCTGGTTCCTGGCAATATTGACCTTCTTCCTCCTCATCTGGCTCGTTCAGTGAAATACAATGGTGTAATCTGCTAAAATCAAGAGGCCTCTTAACGCACCGGGTCTCCCGAGTTTCTTGCATCAACTTTTCATTAAACAATATGTTAATTATATGTCTACTTATCTACTCCGTCCGTATGTCTGTAAACTCTTCTTCTCCCGAACCGCAGGGCCAATTCACCAAACTGGCTATAAAGCATCCTTGAATAAAGGGAATTTACAATTGTTCAAATAAAGGGTCACATCCTTTTCAAAGGGAGATAATTAAGAAATAGTGAAATATGTATCTTTTAAAATCTCTTCTCAAGAACCACTGGGCGCAGGAAAAAGAACTTTTGTAAACATTTCCTTAATTAGTTGAAATCTAAAGTTGTTCACCCCCCCCCCCTTGTGAGGGTAGGTTGGGGTCACAACGGGGGAATAAAATTTGATATGGAAATATAATATATAGGCAAAAAATATTTAATCATCCTTTTCTCTAGAGCAACAGTGACATCATTAGTCATATCAATATGCAAGCATCCACAGATCGTACAGAGTCCAGTTTGTTCAAATCATGGCAATGGAATGTAGGATGGGGCCTCAATAGGGGATCAAAATTTGTATGGGAGCATATCTTCCCCAAGACCAGAAGGGCCATGGCTAGTCATATCAATATTCAAGCATCTTCATGGTACAGATTCTAGTTTATTGAAAGCATGACCCCGGAGAGTTTAAGGTGGAGTAGCAATAGGAGATTTAAAAAATCACATTATGATATTTGAGGATTAAAAGAATGTTCTACTGCGGATTAAAGTTTCTTCAAATCATGGCCCGGGGGTAGAAGTGGGCCTCAATAGGGGATTTGAAATACCACCAATTCATTTTGAATAAAAGATAAAATTTGAATAGATAATACCATCCATTTCAATAAGTGATATTACTTATTCGATTAGGTAATATCACATATTCAATTGAAAAGGTGATATCACTAAATGGTAATGAACACAAAAAATGGCGGCTCTTAAAATTCTTTCAAGAAGACAGTAATTTGTATTATTAATGTTTATTGCTTTAGAATATCCCTGATTCGTATGGGTAAAAACTCCTCCAGCTTGAAACCAGAAACAATCTTGAATATATCGGATAGGATATGTAGAAAACGTATTCAAGTACTAGGTTAAACCCAATGAGAGATATAAATAAAACTATCCCTGCACAACAGATCAATTTATAAATCACATTATGTGCAGCAAACTACATTAACATATGTATTAATGTAAGTTTATCCCATAATTGAAAGGTGAACCCATCTCAATCTCAAACTCTCTCTACTGATGTACCTCTCTGCTCTGTCCACCCAATTTTGAAGCAGGCCTAAATCTACAAGTAGTACATTATATGAAGAATATATTAGGGATTGTTTCACCCTTATATTTGAATCACTGAACGATAAGTAAATCTGGCGTCCCAGTGCAAATTTTCAAACTCCTCGAGAATACCAACTCATTAACGGAATATAAAATGCACGTGCAGTAAAATGTCGATTCAATGCAATTTATTGTATTCTCCAATGACAGACATCACTTAGCGAGAGAGCGCATTCCCCCTTACAGCTTCAAAAAAGATCATCCACCTTAGTAATTTATTTTAATTCCGTCGGGTCTCTTTTGGACTGGTTGTTCAAATCTGTTTCGTGTGACAAATTGGTTACCTGACTACTCCGAAATTAATTGTAACTTTCCTTTTTTATCACATGGCCAATGCATTTAGATAAGAGTTCTAAATGCATTCCAAAACGTCGACAAAGGCATTAAGTCATAGACTGAAACACATTTTAAAAAACGTTCGATGTTTGATTTTGGAGATTTCGCGTAAATTTAAGAATGAGCTTATCACCTTATCAAATCAAACATATGGAAAGACAAGGTTATTAATATACGAATTATCCAACAAAGCATAAAAGTCCGAAACACTTAAAATTCCCAAGCAGTCCGTGTATTTCGTAGGACATGGAGGACACGACTTTAGAAGTGCTTTCTGGTGGTAGATCAGTGGAAAATGAAATTCTTTTCGAAAAAATAAAGGCCTTACCGAAAAGGTCTCAATACTATGGAATCCATCGTAAACTGTCGTGGCAATGCCAAAAGGAGATTCTTCAAAATGAAAGGGACTTCTGTCTTTTCAACAAGGAGTACGTGCGATCTGAGGCAAAAATGAGAGGGAGGATGGAAATTTTAAAGAGAAGAAAACGTGAATTGATTGAAAGCGGTGCACACTCGTCAATTCTACTAAGACATATGCGGCAGAAGAAAAACGACACTACACATAAAACATGGCGTTTTGAAACAAACCTGGAAGACAGTAAAATCATTGATATTTTGGTTATTGGGGAAGAGAAGTGTGATCATGCTACGAAATTACGCCGAGAACAGACTATTTGTGTGAACCCATCTACGTCTGGATCTAAGATCAAACCCCAAGGGAAAATTCGAAGTCTGTCATCCATTGTCAAGAACAAGAGACAACAAAGTCTGGATTCTCCCTTATCGGGACATTTGCGCACCAACTGACCCGGTCTAGCCACTGGATTAATTTTTTAAAAAATTTAATTTTAAACTCAAGCAACATCTATAACTGTTAATTAATGTCATTTGTGCAATGCTTCTTTACTCTAATGTAAGCATTTAAAAGTCAACTATTGTTTGCTTTATTGAGTTGTGAGATTTTGATTAAAAAAAACTATTTGGTATACATAGATTCCTTGTTGTCTATACTTTCTTTTCATTGAGATCTATAAACCTAACCTCTCGCATGAGGTGATAAGGATCATGAAGGCCATAAAGTCACTTGGAAAAAAGTCCCCCTTGTCACTTTAGAAAGTCTCTTGCTTTATTTATTTTTGTCCGAAATATTCAATCTTATTTTACCAGAGCACTGACTTTTATCATAAGAATGACAAATATAAAGAAAATACCCATAAATTTCAGATGATTTTTCTCTCTCTTTTCTCAACGTCAATATTGACAAATAATAAATGGAGGCACCTTCTTTTAAATGGTAAATCCCGATTGTTAAAATCACGCGCGGATCCACAAAATGTTCCGGATACGGGGGCGCCTTATGTATTCGGGGGGTGGAGTGGGGGTGGCTAGGGTCTACTATTTTTATTTTATCAATCTCTAGAGGGATGCGGACCCTAGTCCCATTGTATCCACACCTGTGTATATTAGGTAGCATGGAAAATAAGAGTAACGTTCATGTTGCAAAAATACGCTCATCCAATATATTTAGTGACGCAGTACTGATATAAAAGATAAGATTATAATGCAGACAGTGTTCCTCGACACTTTCTCTAAGATAAAATGTTAGTTCTACTCTATGTAAAACGAAAGGCAATTGAACTATTTAAAGCAAAATAAATGTTTATTGTTAAATAATTATGAAAGTGAAATAGTTCAAATTCACATGATTGGTAAATGATTTGAAGCCGACCTTTATGCACTTTTAAAATTTGTTGGAAGAATTACCCGCCCTTGATAAATATTAGAAAAATCTAATTTTCTAAAATTAATTGCGGTAAATGATTAATTTTATTCTAAATTTTCATAAAGATAAAGTTTATGTTGCCGTGACATTTTTATGAAAATACATTTATAAAAATATTGTAATAAAATGTGCTTTTCCCATAGACTTCAGTTATGAATGTAAAATATCAAGAAGAAATCAAAATTTTGTAAATTCCTATGGTGGATTATTTTTATTTGATAAACCCTTCAAAATGATTCCACGATTACCAAAATCATACCATTCTTTTATTAGAAATGAAATATATTCATCACACATTGAATACCTTAAATATCAAAATGAAGAGAAATTTCGCTCTAATAAAGCACATGTACATTTTATAATTTGAGAAGACAAAATTTGCTTTACAAAACCATGATACTTCGCATCCGTGAAATTATTACTTTCACTATATGACATCGAGAAATGCCAGACACCTTCCTCAGTCTCACCACGAGGACCCCGGGACCCTCCTTCTGGATTCGCCATGGGGCCCTACTGCCATTGTAGGAATACAGTCTAGACTTCCTTATTTTAATCACGTAAATAACGTTTATATCTAGCACCCAAAGTGCTGACTGACGGCATGGCCGTAGGAAACGGAGGGGGGGGGGGGTGCCCCCGCCCCCCATACCCCCCCCCTCCCAAAAAAAATCATATAGTAAAATTCACATATAGTGTAATGTATAATTATTTTTAAGCAGAAAGTTCATTTAATTCAATGAGACTCAGAGTCAGTCAGTGTGACTGTCCTTTATCTTAGATTAAAAAAAAATATTATGAAAAGCACTTAATGCCTTAAAATTTCTAAGGGCATCATCCAAAAGGTCGAGGTCGTAATCATGAGGTAATGGTTCGGTTCTCGTTCCCAGCTCCGCATCTGGCGTCAAACCTATGATATGTAGTGACTGTTCCTTTGCCAAGTGCCCGGCACTAGAGTCGTTTAAAGTCCTTTACCGGTATTTGTTGACGACTCATACGAGTGAAAAAATCTCGCAAGGGACAACTGATCAAACGTATCTAATATGTGTGACCTTGACTAACTTTCAAGGTCTAATAATTCATTAGCTTGTTCATAGAAACTTCGTCTTGATACAAAAATGTCTATGCCCAACTGCCCTAATACCAGTTCAACGTTTGTATATATATTTAAAATCTTTTTGTAAAGCTAATATGATGAATTGTTGACTTTTTTATCATCACAGTTTTTATGGTAAAGGTAAACCCGACAATGTGTGAAGTACTATTTATCAGTGACGTAACACCCCCAATGTGACGTAGGTCATGACGTGTAACAACTTTTTCAAAGCTTGTAAAGACTCAGGCTGTCAAGAGCTGTTTCACTCTTAGTCCAAGAGTAGACGCTATTGTATCAGTGTAAGATCAACCTTCCGCACAGTTTTAACTTTGATTATATTTCACAATGTATGCCCAGACGGACGAAAGAAAGGCATTTTTCGAAAAAGTGCACGAAGAAGCAAGGAATGCAGGAAAAAAGGGATGGGGAGCACTAAGTTTTCTTGTAAGACTCAAAGGGCAAATTTTAAAGAAATATCCTCTTCCAACAAGCATACCTAATATCCCAACTTCGAATATTCGAAAAGATGCTGTTTCCTCAGAGCTTTATCCAAATGATGCTCCTTCTGAGCTTATCCCGATTCAGATATATGGTGATGGGAATTGTTTATTCAGAACTCTCTCTTTTTTCGTGTTTGGACATGAGGACAATTTTAAGGAAACGAGGGTACGAATTGTGTTTGAACTTGTTTCAAACCTGAAGCGCTACACGAATGAAAACACTTTTGTGACCATGTCCACAAACAAAAGTTCACTTCAATATGTCTTTGATAGTTCCCTGTCAGAAGAGTGTTTAATTACTGGTGATTTGATTGCTTCGTTACAAAAGGAAACAATAAAAACAACCCAGAACGGTTACTATTCAAGCCTTTTACATATGTTCGTAGCTTCTAACGTTTTGCAGAAACCAATCATGTCGATTTTCCCCGAGGTTCAAAACCCTGGTGTAAACAGACAAGATCATAATCAGCTTATTGTTCCTCTTGACCGTGCTGATGCTAAAGAATATCAGGATGCTATCCACATCATGTGGACTCAAACAATTGCTACAAAAATAGATGGTTGGACGCCTAATCATTTTGTTGCCTGTATTCACAAGCATGAGGAACCTCTTTCAAAGCGTTTGAGGTTATCCTTTGAGGATTCTGAACCTCATCGCTCATTTGAACCAAAACTATCACAAGATAGTCCTACCCCACTCTTGGAATCTAACACAAATGAGGAGTCTATTGAAACAGGTAAATTGGGGGAAACTGCAAACAAAGAAACAGACAAACATGTTAAGGTTGCTTCCTTTATTGATTCTTCTTCTTCTTCTTCTTCTTCTTCAGAAGATGATATCTCAGAAATACCAGTTCAAAAGGCCCAGGTTGTACATGAAAAATGACATACATTAGAGATTGGTAGTACCCCAAATCAGCCACGGAATATTTTCTTTCCAGCAAAAAAGTTTGGTAAAAAGATGAGATCTTTCAATGCCTCCTGGTTTGATCGGTGGTCTTGGTTACATTATGTAGAAATCAAAGATGTTGTATTCTGTTTTCCTTCATTTCAGAAGAAGACTCTCAGTTGTCACAAGAAAGAAAAACCTTTCATATCAAGTGGTTTTAAAAACTGGAAAAAGGCAACCACAAAATTCGCCGCACACGAGAAAAGTGATTGCCATAAAGAGCCAATGGAAAGGGAGTTTACGATAAAGGAGGAGGTTAAAGATGTTGGAGAATGTCTTTCAAAGACGCACGAAGTCGAGAAGATGTCTAACAGAGAGAATTTGCTTAAAATCACAAACATTTTGAAGTTTCTTGCTCGACAAGGAATTGCTCTTCGGGGTGACAAAGACGAGAAAAACTCGAACTTTAATCAACTTCTCATGCTAGAGGCTAAACGCGATCCCCAGCTTCAGGAATTGCTACAACGCAAGACAAATAAGTATGTTGCTCCAGATATACAAAATGAAATTTTGCAGGTGATGGGGTTGCAGGTTTTGCGACAAATTGTTGCTTTCATCAAATCGTCTGAATTCTTTTCAATAATGGCAGACGAAACACGAGATATTTCCAACAAAGAGCAACTTGTTTTATGCATTCGATGGGTTGATCAAAATTTTACCGCTCATGAAGATTTATTAGGGATGTACTGTCTTTCTGACATTGGGGCTAATTCAATAACCCTAGCAATTAAAGATGCCCTTTTGAGGTTCGATCTGCCTATCAACAAAGTACGAGGCCAGTGTTATGACATGGCTGCTTCTATGGCTGGTTCAAAGACAGGTGTTGCAACACAAATTCATGCACTTGAACCCAGAGCCCTTTACATACACTGTTATGGTCATGCTCTTAACCTAGCTTGCAGTGATTCTATTAAGGGATGTAAGTTGCTTAGAGACACCCTGGACATTGCAAAGGATATAACAAAGTTCATTAAAGAATCTCCAAGAAGGGAGATGATTTTCAATACATTAAAAAATGCCCAAAATCTAGAGAAAACGTCAGCGGGAATAAGGGTTTTGTGTCCCACAAGATGGACAATAAAAGCCGATACATTTTTGAGCATTTTGTCAAACTATGAAATTCTAAGAAATGTTTGGGATGAAAGCCTCCAATACGTGCGTGAGGTAGAAATGAAAAACAGAATTAGGGGAGTGGCTGCTTATATGTGCAGGTTTGATTTTTTCTTTGGGTGTTTACTGAGTGAAAAACTTTTACGTTATAGTGATAATTTGACAAGGGCTCTGTAGGCTCCAAAGCTCTCGGCGAGTGATGGTCAAAAAATGGCATCAACGACAATGAGTGCTTTGCAAAGTCTCCGAGATGAGACAATCTTCACTCAGTTTTACGAGGAAGTTGTTGAAAAAGCAAAACAGATGAACATCGATGATCCTGTTCTTCCTAGAAAACGCAAAATTCCTCGTAAACTTGATGATGGGCCAGCAGCACATACCTTTTCATCGTGTGCAGATATGTATAGGAAAAATTTCTACGAGGCATTAGATCTGCTTTTAGCTGGCATAAAATCTAGATTTGACCATCCAGGTTACAAAGCTTATGTTAATCTTGAAAACCTCGTAATTAAGGCTTGCACAGGTCAAACGTTCGAAGAAGAATTCAATTTTGTCACGACCCTATATGATACAGATTTGAAGCCAAAGGATCTTCACTGCCAGCTTATAATGTTAAAGACTGTTTTGCCAAAGGACTTTACGCCAGATATACCAAGTGTGGTTGAATTTTTCAGACATTCAAATGAAAAAAGTCTGTTTGCCGAGATCCTCAAAATTCTCAAACTAATGTTGGTACTTCCTGCAACTAACGCTACCAGTGAGCGCTCATTCAGCGCCTTGAAAAGATTGAAAACATCACTGAGATCAACAATGAGCCAAATACGAATAAACAATATGCTTTTATTGCATGTTCATAAAAATGAGACTGATGAACTGAATCTAGAAAAAATAGTTGAGGAGTTCGTAAGTGAAAGTGAACACAGACTGGCGATTTTTGGAAAGTTTACCGAGTACTAAATACCTTATGACTTAGAAATGATTGATAACAAAATGATAAAGATAAAAAAAAAAAAAAAAAGATTTAAAAAAAATCCTTAACCCCCCCTCCAAAAAAACCCCCAACAAAACAAAACAAACAAAACTTAAAATTAAAGTTGAGGGGTTTTCTGGGAAACTAATTAGATTCTATGTAGATCTACATAATTAGATTTATGTACATGACGTACACCTCAATGCTTGCACATATTTATGCAGTTATCTTTTTACTAATGGTTTTGTCGATATCACTTTACTTTGGTGTGGTGCCCCCCCCCCCCCCCCCCCCCCCCGAGTGAAATTGCTTCCTACGGCCCTGCTGACCGACGGATAGACAAGATTTCATAGATCAGGGGCGGTAACTCTATCAGTTCTATATGGACTGTAACTCTTTAATCATTGGAGGTAGAGAGTGAGCGTTACTTTCATTTTCTGTTACAGAAACGCTGTGAACACGTTTTTTGTTTTTGCTCTCTTAGTTTGTGGACGTGTCTCTCGTTGATCACACAATTCATGGTAGTATATTTATACTTGTTTAGATTCATTTCGCATTGATCTATTTGTGTCCGCTCTATATCTGTAAAAAGCAAAACAAACTCATCTACTAGATGATCTATTATATATTTAATTAAGTGTATACAACAGGTTCAGGTAGGGAACACTTCCCCTACAACGAGACATTCTCGCGAAAATGCGATTACCTCTCTTTAGCGAGAGTAAATATATCATACAACCAAGAAAAACACCCATGGAATACATCTCTTTGTGTTTCAGGTGAAAAGAAGAACAATTGCTAAAATGTCTTATACTTCTGCAAATATATAAATCAAAACAAATGTGTCACGATGTGCATTGGCCTTCAGCCTCCTTCTTTCTTATGCAGCAACGTTGATATGAAATTTCTTGACTATTGCCAAATTTATAGAGACAATTCATGTCATATTGAGTGTGTGTCGCACTTATTCAGCATTGCCACAGAATTTGCCATTATTTTCAATCAGAACACCTGCTTATGATAATTTTTGCTTTCTTGCTAAAGAAAAACAATTGCGTTTTAGTGAGAGGATCTCGCTATAGGGGAGTGATCCCAACCTGTACAACGGTTGAACTTGATGCAAAGCTATGACAAAGTTGGATTTTCTGTTCCTGAGAATATAAAAAACACAAGTCATGAAGTGACACAAACATGTATATATTATTCGCAGTATATGCACTGCATAGGAATGCTTGTTCATGACCCTGTTTTAAGGATGAGAGAGGATGAGATTTTCAGGACAGTAGAATAAATGCACCACAGAACTTTTAAAAGCAGATGTTCTAGGACGCCCCTGTGTTCTGTTTATATGACTGTCATTGTTTAGACTAGGATAAATATGAATTCAGTCTGCAGTCATTTTGCTGCAAATTCAATTCAATGAATTTGTGTGGGACTAAATTTTGATATTGTATGTGTTACCAATAAATGTTACCTTTCCCAATGGAAGACTATAAACTTCCCATTTCTGATTACCTAACACATTTCCAGTATTTGTTAGTTGAATGAATAAGAATGAAAGTGTTTGATCTTTTCATATATTGCCATGGGAATAAGTGAGTAGATCTAATATCTAAATCTAATCTGATCTGTCACAATATTTTTTCAGAGAGCTACAGTTCTGCAGCTACAAACAATAATGAACTTAAAACAGTTTAAACTATTAAACACATCAGTGTCTTACTGTTTGGCATTTTGGAAGCATTTTACTTTTGAAATTGTGAATCTTTTGCATTAAATCTTTTTTTCAAAGTCATTTTATGTTCTTCTATTAAATGTATCATATTGAAAATAAATGTTTCGTCCTATATTGTATCTGAAAATGGAAGGCAATCAGACTGAATCTAGCCAAGCAACCATTGATCTTGAAACAAGAGGAAAGAATTGGAAAATCAATTAATGTATTGTGTCATTTTTTTCTTATTTACATGATTGCATTTTCTAAAAGTGCTTGGAATATGGCTTTATGTGTATTTGAAGTGTTTGAAAAAATAATATGCTAAGCTGTAAGAACCCTTCAGTGACTTCTTGAACTCAAATCAGAGCGTAAATACTCGTTAAATTTGATCAAATACGCATTTAAGTTGAAAATCATGCATACAATTAAACATTAGCAAATTTAAATACGCTGTACACCCCCAAAGTAATGCGTACATGTGATACATGTAGTATGATATAAATACGAATTATATCTATTCATATAAATTGAAGTTAGCCCAGGATTTGATCATACATGAAATAGCGCTATGAAATACGTTTCGATGACAACTATATAAGCCTACTTGTTATACTTTTTTCTTAAAGAGGTAGTGTGTGGTTGAAAGCACAGAAAAAAAACCCTTGTATTATCAATCATGGACGAATGATATGATTGCTGCTAAAACATAGCACAGAAAATATCATCGGATAAACAATACTTCATCTGTTAAACTTTGACTTGAAAGTTTTTACTGAAAGGCCGCTCCAGCAGCATTGTCTCAAGAAGTATTTAAGGTATTCCATGTATAATGAAAGGATAATGAACAATTTTGAAGGATTTGGATCAACATAAATGTTTATTGTTAAATAATGATGAAAGTGAAGCAGATGAAATTCACATGACCGGTGAATGATTAGAAGCTGACCTTTTTGCACTTAAGACTTTTTGGAAGAGTTGTCTGCCCTTTGTAAAAATAAGAAAAATCTAATTTTCTAAAAATGTGTGTGGTCAATGATTAATTTTATTTCATATTTTCATTAGGAGAAAGTGTGTGTAACTTTCTACCAAGAGATTTGTATGAAAATATAATTTCTTTTTAAAATATTGTAATAAAACATGCTTTTCCCATATACTTCAATGTTAAATTCTAAGTGAAATAAATCAAGCAGTAAACAAAATTTTGAAAATTCCTATGGTGGATTAGTTTTATTTGATGAACCCTTCAAAATGATACGATGATTACAAAAATTCAACTATCCATTTATTAGATATGAAATATGGTCATTATACATTGAATACCTTAAAAGCATTTACGAGAATGGGAGTCACGCATTTATTTGATATTTGTATATTTACGGGGGAAAATCCTTTATATTCTTTTTATTGATTTGAACATATTTTATTGTACATACATGATATACAAAAGGATCAGAAACAAGTTCAAATAACTTACGAGTTCTTCTTTTTATTAAAACTCTTCATTGTCATTGGGATTTTTAAATTTATCATTGAGGTATTGAAATTTAATATGTCAGACACTCAGTCACATGATTACGATCCAATTCTGTATTAGTGGCAAAACAGCAAAGATAATCAGTAAATTAACAAAATACTCTTTTGACTTTTTCTGAAAAGCAAAATACTCATTGATATAAAAATCAGGGGGTAAATACTCTTTGTGGTAAAACATTATCTGGAGCTCTGTCAAATAATCTATCACTAATGACATCTTTGAAAAATACATGTACAGTATGAATCTTTTTTGTGGAGTCAGTCTAAATTTTGGAAAGGAAAGTGATATGAAAATGTACACACTTTTATTCAAGATTTAAAAATATGGGAAAAGTCTATTATTGATGATATTGCATTGCAGGAGTGCCGTCAGTTTCATGAAATAAATATATAGGAACATTGTATGTGTACTCTTCACAAAAAGGATATAAATTTTCTTTCTAAATTTTTATAGTCATTTTAGAGGTCCTTATTAATCCCAAACCTTATACATATAATATAGTCATTTTGATATATAATGAAATAGTTATCAAACTATTAAATTTGTTTTCCTTAAGATAAATTCAGAAAAGTTACGATACTCTACAGTTTAAGTTATGAAAATGTGATACATTTTGCAGGCTTCAATGATAATTTGTAAAAATATAAAAGATCAAAATGAAAATTTATTTTATTTCTGTTCAGATGTGTTACAACTGGAGTCATGTTGCAGACCTTGAAATTTACCTGCAGGATACTGATTGTGGAGTAGTGAAATGTCACTGTACAAGAGCTTCTATCAGGTAATTACACACTGTACAAGAGCTTTTATCAGGTAATTACACACTGTACAAGAGCTTCTATCAGGTAATTACACACTGTACAAGAGCTTCTATCAGGTAATTACACACTGTACATGAACTTCTGTCAGGTAAATTACACACACTGTACAAGAACTTTTGTCAGGTAATTAGACACTGTTTAAGCTTAAGCAATATCCCCTGAACCATCTTTCATATTTTGCATATAGATTCCTTATGACAAGACCTTTCATTTGTTTCTTTGTTGCCACTCATAGTGTTTGTCACTGATATCCGAGTATCGCCTTAGTATAAACATGTTTGTCACTGATAGCCGAGTATGACATTAGTATAAACATGTTAGTCACTGATAGCTGAGTATGACATTAGTATGAACATAATGTTTGTCCCTGATAGCTGAGTATGACATTAGTATAAACATGTTAGTCACTGATAGCCGAGTATGACATTAGTATAAACATGTTTGTCACTGATAGCCGAGTATGACATTAGTATAAACATGTTAGTCACTGATAGCCGAGTATGACATTAGTATAAACATGTTAGTCACTGATAGCCGAGTATGACATTAGTATAAACATGTTTGTCACTGATAGCCGAGTATGGCATTAGTATAAACATAATGTTAGTCACTGATAGCCGAGTATGACATTAGTATAAACATGTTAGTCACTGATAGCCGAGTATGACATTAGTATAAACATGTTAGTCACTGATAGCTGAGTATGACATTAGTATAAACATGTTAGTCACTGATAGCTGAGTATGACATTAGTATAAACATGTTAGTCACTGATAGCTGAGTATGGCATTAGTATAAACATGTTTGTCACTGATAGCCGAGTATGGCATTAGTATAAACATAATGTTAGTCACTGATAGCCGAGTATCGCCTTAGTATAAACATAATGTTAGTCACTGATAGCCGAGTATGACATTAGTATAAACATGTTAGTCACTGATAGCTGAGTATGACATTAGTATAAACATGTTAGTCACTGATAGCTGAGTATGACATTAGTATAAACATGTTAGTCACTGATAGCTGAGTATGACATTAGTATAAACATGTTTGTCACTGATAGCTGAGTATGACATTAGTATAAACATGTTAGTCACTGATAGCTGAGTATGGCATTAGTATAAACATGTTTGTCACTGATAGCCGAGTATGGCATTAGTATAAACATAATGTTAGTCACTGATAGCCGAGTATCGCCTTAGTATAAACATAATGTTAGTCACTGATAGCCGAGTATGACATTAGTATAAACATGTTAGTCACTGATAGCTGAGTATGACATTAGTATAAACATGTTAGTCACTGATAGCTGAGTATGACATTAGTATAAACATGTTTGTCACTGATAGCTGAGTATGACATTAGTATAAACATGTTTGTCACTGATAGCTGAGTATGACATTAGTATAAACATGTTTGTCACTGATAGCTGAGTATGGCATTAGTATAAACATGTTAGTCACTGATAGCTGAGTATGGCATTAGTATAAACATGTTAGTCACTGATAGCTGAGTATGACATTAGTATAAACATGTTAGTCACTGATAGCCGAGTATGACATTAGTATAAACATAATGTTTGTCACTGATAGCCGAGTATGACATTAGTATGAACATAATGTTTGTCCCTGATAGCTGAGTATGGCATTAGTATGAACATGTTTGTCACTGATAGCCGAGTATGAACACCCTTCACTACTATCAGACTACTATCAGGTGTTACTTGAAATGAATAAATAAAGATTGATTAAAATTCAATCAATTTACTAAGTACAAATATAGAAATATACTTATTTCATTTCAATACAAAATATATATAAATGACAGTCACTGTTATCACTGGTTTAAATCTCTGGATCCCTCTCACAACTGTGTTTAGAATAGGTCTAAGTTCAAGTTCATTTATTCACTCAAACCACATTATACATGGTACATAAGGTTCATTAAATAAACATACATTTGAGTAAGAATGAGGTCATAGTATGAACAAATATACAATATACATGTAGTGAAAATATTTACAAAATATGTTAAGGAGGACAGACCAACTGATAGATTTTTGAGATAAACATACAGAGTTTAAGTGTTTTAATTTTACTGGTTGACATAATTTCATGAAATTTAATAACATTAGGTCTTGAGTAGTACCTGTGTAGGTACTCCAAAACAAAGGGTTCCTGGCACAGCGATGTCCAACAGGCCTTTGCTCCCAACCACACCCGCGTCTACATGACTGATATTAAGAGCCTAATAGGAAACACATGTTTAAAATTCTGTAATCATGAATAAAGACAAACAAAATACATGGCCACAAATACAAGGAACACAGTACGACTTATATCGGGTCCAGTCCAAAGGCTATTTCTACTTATTTAGCTATTGAGAGCTACCTAGGCATTTAAACCTACTTAAAGTAACTACAGGTGACTCTCGATAACTCGAAGTTCAAGGGACCTTGATAAAACTTAGAGAAATCGAGAGTTCTCGAGATCGAAATTCGGAAATTGAAGATCTGACGGTATGGTTCAGATTTGACAATAACCGGAAATGTTTACCTCAAGATCATATGATATTTTTTTGACATGTTTTCCTTCATATTCGTCAGGTAGTTAATTTGATATCAAAATTAAAAAAAAACTTATTTTGCATTAATAAAAACATTTCAAATTTTATGTATTTATTTGTTCTTTAATCATGCTCAGATAGGCATACACAACCAAATTCCGATGACGCTTTACTATCGCACAATGTTACATGTATGTCGCTTTTCCCAAAGCAAACATTTTAACGAATGAGTAAAGCGATGTATTAGAGTAACTTTACACAAAGAACAAACTTGAGAAATTTAACAGTCTGTAGATCTCTAAATTATGTATAAAACTTACTTTTTCGTTGTCATGTCAAAACAAATTATAGATTTTATTCATAGTTGGATTATACATAATTTTAATCATCACGACACAAAACCCCAGTGCGAGGAGTAAACTGACCAATTAGTCAATTATATACTCAAGTGTGTCACTTCCACAAAGAAGCACAGGCGATGTTTCAACTATGTAAACACCTAATTACCCCTCCGGCATTCAACAAAATCCAGGTAAGGTCCAAGCGGAAATTATTACACGCTTGGGTAACGGTGGGTATACGCTACCACCACTTCGAGAGAACGAGAGTGAAAACAATGATTAGAAATGTGTTTTACGGGACCCAACTTCACTTCGAGAGATCGAACGTTCGAGAGATCGATAGTGAATTTGCTTTGTTATATAGAGAAAAAAATCGGGTCCATGATTTCACTTTGAGAGACCGAGAACTTCGAGAGATCGAAGTTCGAGCCATCAAGAGTCACCTGTACTTCTACCTACTTTTACCTGTTTTAAAAAATTTAAATAAATAATAATTAAGGCGCATCTTTTAAACAGATTAGTCATTTTATGTATCATGTTGTGCATGTGCACGGCAAAATTTGGAGTGTAAATTAAATTTTTAATACTTTATGAAGGTGGAGAATGTACAGGAAATGCATGAAAAATCGCCCCAAAACCTTGGCAAACTTTAGAATTAATACAGATTTGTAAGACATTCTAGACTTTTTATCACGTAACTTTGATCCTAAGCTCCTAGAAAATGGAACTGGGTGCAATTATTCATGCAAATTTGAAAGGTTAGAAAGTAATCATTTTTTGTCCAATACTTTTGTGGTATTCATCGTCAGTGTAAGTGAATCAAGAAATTTGGTACACACCATATTGCGCCGTTCCCCCGTTAGGCCACAAAATGTAAATAAAGGAAAAAGTAGGTAAAAATAGCTACCTGGAGTAGGTTTAAATACCTACGTAGCTATAAGTACCTACGTAGGTAGAAATAGTCTTTGTACTGGACCTGTATAGATTAGGAAATATGATCACAATCTGCTGATCACCAAATACTGCCTCTATTACGAGGAATCACACACTGCACAAATATACAATTATGGACTGTTTAGCAGGGAGATATCACAAATTATCAGGTCTTAGTAGGGTTTTCACCCTCGGGCGCACAGGCGCCCTCGGGTGATAACCCTACTAAGACCTGATAATTTGTGATGTCTCCCTGCTAAACAGTCCATCATTATATAGTTTTATTATCCTGAAGAATCTGAACGTTAAAAAAACTATCACACATTTATTGACTTGTACCATATACCTTTTTTTTAAAAAATTTAAAATGTGAACAAATTTGTAATAACTTTCTCTGCAGAAAATTCTGATAACTTTTCAATAGTTTTCGAGGGGTGAAATAAATGTTACCCTCAGCTACATACATTATTTTATTTTACACTCAATGTCATACATTTATTAGATATATATGTTAACGAAAGCAAAACATTGAGGTTTGAGAAAGTTAAACGAGAGAAAGCTTTCAATTGTGACGTCGCAGTAGAATGACGCAAAAACATAATGTCAAACGTAAACATTTCGTAACGTAGTTCAAGACAAAAACGTAATCATCAAGTGAAATGCAAAATTGCATTAGAATGGAAATATATTTCTTCTCGATTGTTATTTGTGACTATTAATGTTGACTGAAGTTTATGACTTACGATCCCGCATATTTTCCTATGGTTATGTTGCTCACTTTAAAAGTTATCTTCTAGAGGGAGACAACACAGTTGTCACCCTGCGCGTGAGGAAGACATCACGAATTGTCTCCCTCCATGTGACCAGCCCTCGACCAATGAAATTGACTGTATTATTCTGAAGGATAATAATAGCATTTATTACACACTATGAAACAAGATAACTACTCGAACACTCTCAATTACTAGTAAACAGCAATATACATACACAATATATGTATATCAAACATATTTTTGTGAACACACTAGCATTTAGATACAATAACACCTGCATCATCATAATACTGATTTTAGAAGGAAAAATACAATGAACATTTCAATACAAAATATTTACATATACAATACATAATAAAACTTACCTCAAAAGTACCCCATAAGCAGCTGGTGAAATTCTGTAGGTGTTGATAGTTTCTGCTATGAGCACCAAAATATTCACAAAGTGTTTTCAAAAAGTCGTTTCAATGATAGATGTTCGTTTGAATGGCTAACCACAATCGACTGATTTGCATACACTGAAGTACAGTGAGTTTTAGTTAACTGGCCAAATGAATATTCACTCGCCATATACCTGTCCAGGTGAGGTGTCTGAGGTGCAGAATGGTTATGTAACGGGAAGGGAGAAAATGCAACGGACCAGACCGGGATTCGAACCTGGGCCCCCTGAATCTCTAGTCAGGTGCTCTACCAACTGAGCTAACTGGCCACCGGCGATCGAACCCGGCTGACCGCTACAGTTGTATTTAAAGTGCTAAATTTAATGAGGTAAAAGGGTTACATGAAGGGACAAGTTAAAATGATGGAATGTGAGTGTGACAGTGTTTCACAAACTGCAAACAAAGTGAAAGAATGTAAAAATAAAGATATGTGGATTCTTAATCAAACTGTTTACTTTTTGAAAATAAATGTGGAATTGCATTTGTAGTGACAGAGATTTGTGCAGATTAGGATACAAGGATTTCTATGAAGATTCTAGTGATGGGGATTGTGAGGAAGAGGAAAGCAGTAGCTCAATTGAATCTGGGCAAGAAGATGAAAATGATGATGAAAATAAGGCTGAAGACCTTGATAACATAGAAAATAAGGCTGAAGACCTTGATAACGTAGAAAATGAGGCTGAAGACCTTGATAACATAGACAATGGAGTGGAGGAGGCGCATTTAGATGAAGAAGCTGCTCTGATGTCAGCCATGGGACTACCAACAGCTTTTGCTGCAAAAGATACACATTCAAAGGTATTTTGAATAACACATTTCCTTCTTTGACTTGACAAACACAGTGAATTTTGGTAGAGGCTATCTACATTCATAATGTTTTGGTTCAAATTTGAAATACAATCCATGAAGAATAGTATTAGTTGCTCGAAAATTGTGCTACTTGCAGTGTATATTTACAAACATTTTTTGGCTGTTCTTTTTTATAGAAGTCAAAGACCAGAAAGTCGCATGGACATAAAAGGAAAAAACACCAAAAAAGAAAAAAGAATTCGCAGAAAGAGATTTACACAAATTCCTACGGTGATATTGGGGACATTACATACTGTAGAGAGCTTGAATTTGAACCTGCCTGGCACAGCTACTGGGAACAATACGGAGAATATTTAGTATGGGAAGGATGGGTGAATAAATACCCAGAGCAAATTGCTTCAGGGATGTACCTAGGGGTTCCATGTATAGCTGAGGTGGAGGTGGGCAGCCAAGATGAGGGGCAGGAGGATGCAGTAAAAGAGAAGAGTGAGTTGATGGAAAATGAGTCTACTCCACCATCCTCTTGCAGAAAAGATGATGTGGATGGTAAAGGTAGTGTGGAGATGGATGACAGAATTGTGGCATGTTGTGGAAAGAATGACGAGGATGTGAGTGGAGGAAGTCCATCTTATGTATTACCACAGACTTGTAACAGGTACCAGGAATCTTACAATGCTGCCATTGAAAATGTCATGAAAGAAAGATCAGAAACAATGAGCAGTTATCTGAATCAGTCAGCATCAGTCACAGAAAACATCTCTAATCAGCAGAGAGAGATAGTGGACTTGATGCACAACTACTGTAGTGGAACCTCTCAACAAAATGAAAGTGAGTCACCTCCTGTAGATGAAGAGGATTCTGGGATAGATTACAAGAATGCCGAGGTGCCACAGGATGAAAATGATGACCAAGAGAATTATGACGTAGCTTGGCAGGAACTCTGGAATGAACATTATACAGAGCTGTACTGGTATTACTACAATCAATTTCTCACTGAATTCAACAAACTTAGTGTTCACAATAAGGAAGTCATTGAACCACAAGCAGAGGACCAGGTTATAGCTCAGACTGGGTCACCTGATGATGTTACGGAGGACCAGGTTATAGCTCAGACTGGGTCACCTGATGATGTTACGGAGGACAAGCAGGTGGGTGATGGAGTGTCTGTCGATGCAGAGGAGATGAATGAGGAGGATGAGGTGGAAGATGGATCAGGGGAAGGAAAGAAGAGGAAGGCAAGCAGTGACAACAGACAGCAGTCAGGACAACAAAATTCATCAAGTAAGTTACATCTACAATAAACTGTACTTGAATTTATTTTCTTTAAGTGCTGTTTTAAATTATACAAGGATTTTTCTTAGATCTGAGTGGTCACTGTGGAGTGTCTTATGGTCAGTCTGGAAGTAGGACTCTGTCTGGTGAGATGGGAGGTGGAGGAGATGATCCTCCAGATGACACTCCAATAGATATCCCAAATAGGTGAGAACCAATCAAAATGTTACACAGTGTTAATAATAGATATTCCAAATAGGTGAGAACCAATCAAAATGTTACACAGTGTTAATAATAGATATCCCAAATAGGTGAGAACCAATCAAAATGTTACACAGTGTTAACAATAGATATCCCAAATAGGTGAGAACCAATCAAAATGTTACACAGTGTTAATAATAGATATTCCAAATAGGTGAGAACCAATCAAAATGTTACACACTGTTAACAATAGATATCCCAAATAGGTGAGAACCAATCAAAATGTTACACACTGTTAACAATAGATATCCCAAATAGGTGAGAACCAATCAAAATGTTACACACTGTTAACAATAGATATCCCAAATAGGTGAGAACCAATCAAAATGTTACACACTGTTAACAATAGATATCCCAAATAGGTGAGAACCAATCAAAATGTTACACACTGTTAACAATAGATATTCCAAATAGGTGAGAACCAATCAAAATGTTACACACTGTTAACAATAGATATCCCAAATAGGTGAGAACCAATCAAAATGTTACACGGTGTTAACAATAGATATCCCAAATAGGTGAGAACCAATCAAAATGTTACACAGTGTTAATAATAGATATCCCAAATACATGTAGGTGAGAACCAATCAAAATGTTACACGGTGTTAATAATAGATATCCCAAATAGGGGACAACCAATCAAAATGTTACACGGTGTTAACAATAGAAATCCCAAATAGGGGACAACCAATCAAAATGTTACACGGTGTTAACAAAAGGTGTGCAGTGAGTACAGATGTCTTTTCTTCTGCAGCCATGCACTTGATGACCCCATTCCTTTGGAAGAAGATGGTAGGGAAGGATTAAAATTCATGGGGTTTGCTTTACCAGAAAACAATGGAGATGAAACTGAAAGGTATGGCATGATTTCTGTACTTAGTGATTACTTGACAAGACTTGCCTAGCCATGAAATATCCATATCCATGTTGTGTTTACATGTGTTGTCAAGTTTACGATAAAGCCATTACAATGTGTGGATATCCTGATCAATGCAATGTTACGTAATTAAATTCCACACAAAGAGCATTCAATTATGAAAATAAATTGGATAAGTTTTGTAAGTTTGTCATTTTAGCACAAAAAACCTTAATAAAAGGCTTCAAAATTTAGAGATAAATATATGAATAATACCTGTGTATTTCACACACTTGAGCTTATCATGAATTTTTCTTATCAACCTTTATCTGTAGTCATTGTCGTGAATTGTCACCTATTCGTTTTTTCTTCAAAACTGCTCATAAAATTTTAGCTAAACTTGGCACAAACGGGATTCAAATAAAGGGTCAAGCTCCCTTCCTATGAAAGATGAGAAATTGTGAAGTGTTAAAGTATTTAGATAATCGTTTTCTCAAGAACCACTGGACTAGAAAAGTCAAAACTTGCATGAAAGTTTCCTTATACAACTGTACTACCGATGATGTAGTTTGCTGTAATATTTATGCAAAGAATTGCTGCGTGAAACCCTAAATACCTTAAAAAGTCTTCCAATAGAGATGCAAGGGGTATATAAAGACTACTCATTTGGTAAATAATCAAATATTTGACTAATCTGATAACTTTTTTCCTGACAAACAGGCTATTGGATTAAGCAGAACCCCCTGTATAACGAAAATTCATGTTTGTTCAAATCACGACCCATGGGGCAGGATCACAGTTTGTGTTTAAAGTTCTTTACGTGTTCAGGTTATCACCCCTGGGGTCTGGGCGGGACTACAACTCGAGGTTTTAGTTTTACATATATGCAGTGATATATACATGAAGGGAATGCATGTATATACTCAAAGAACCTTTGCAAAAGTCTACAATTTATCAAATAATTATGAAAGCATTATCATGTAGTATAGATATATTCACTCATTAAAACCAGGGTCCAGGATGGGGCCATGAAAGGGTTTTAAAGTTTTGTGTTTTATTAAAGGAATGTGTGGCAATATTCTCTCAAAATTTTCCTCTTGAAGACCACAAGGGTACAATGTGTCAAATCAATATGATAGTATTCTCATGTACATATAGCGTAGAGTCTAGTTTGTTTCACAGCATGATCCCTAAGGTCAGAGCAAGGTTAAGGTGAGCAATGTGGCCCATGGACCTCTAGTTTTATGTGTAGATGGGGGTGATCAATTGATTGGAGTCTGTGGTAATTCTTGCACAAATGTCTTCAGCATTATGGAAACTACCTTATGCTCCGACCAATAGATCATACTACATTTGATATCTCCTGGATTGGCCAGGAGACTCCTGGAATCAATCATCAAAATATGTCCCACACCAGGAGTAAAAATCATTTAGACCAAAATTTAAAACAATTAAAAAAGTTTGAAGTTCTCAAGGAAACCGAGCCTGATGTTATTTTGATTGACCAGATCAGGTATGCATCAAGGATCAGCTGATCAGTGTATAGACCTAATATGATACATGATTGCTTTGAATGTAATGCATGTTTTTAGTGAATTAGTAATGTAGTATGCCTAGATATCTCTCTCCCCCTCTCTCTCTCTGTGCATTGTACGTCTGTCTTGGGATATGAATGATGCAACACATATTTGCCATTACTATGAGGTTGGCTAATGAAATGATAAAAAACTATTATTACAATTCATCTCCAGTATATTTTGCTGTGGGGGATACTGAAATCAGGTTGTCCGTTTGTAGACGCAATGGTTTCCGGGCTCTAAAGCCTTATCCTTTCCACCTACAGTCACCATATCATACATATGGACTACCAATGGGACGAAGATGTTCCCTATCGAATTTGGGATCAAAAGGTCAAGCACACTGGATATCGATGTAGCAATATGGTTTACGGGCTCTAAAGTGTTACCCTTTTCACCTACAGTCACCATATCTTACATATGGACTACCCATGGGATGAAGATGTTCCCTGTCAACTTTGGGGTCAAAAGGTCAAATGCACTCCTAGAGAAGAGACTATCTAAGGTTTTGTCATGTCCTTTCTTTTCTACACTTAGGAAAGAGGTAATTTATACCTATTAACAACACCCTTTGGGAGATTGGGGTAATTGGGGGTATTCTTAGTGAGCATTGCTCACAGTACCTCTTGTTTTTTTACAATGTTTGTATTATATCACAGTTGTACAAGGGTGATGGTCATTGAGGGTGATACTAATACCCACAAATATACAAAAATTAAACACAGATTTTTAGGTCACCTGAGTCACTCAGATGACTATTGCTATTGGTCTGTGTCTGTCATCTGTTAACAATTGAACATTTTTAACTTCTTGATAACTATCATTCTAATTCTTTACAAATTTGGTATGAGCATCATTGGTACAGGGAGGAAATAAATTGTAAATTTCAGGACTCCTGCACTCCTGGGGCCTTAGGGGCAGAGCAAAAACTGTCGAAAATTGGTCAGTTTTCAAATGAAAAATTCTCTACAACCGCACATCTGGAAGAAAAACTAAATGCATACTCATGTAGAACAGGAAGGCCTCTACCAAAATTGTAAATTCATGATCCCCAGGGTAGAGGTTCTTATTCCAGGGTAGGGCCAAACTTGGTATATAGTGTTTATATGTAAAACATTTAAATAACATCTTCAATGCTATTGATAAGAATTTGAAACTAAATGGATATTTAAAAGGAGCACTGCAGGTAGTCCTTCACCAAAATTGTAATTTTCATGATACCAAGGGGTAGGTGTTTTGGTACCAGGGTGGGACTGAAATTGTCATAGTGATTAAATGTGTGTTAACAACTGAATATTTTTTAAGTTGTTTATGATAACTACCCTTCCAATTTTTGGGACAAGGGAGACGTAAATTTCAGGACTCCTTAGGGGCAGGACAAGAACTGCCAAAATTTGACAAGTTTCCAAGATCTTGTCAACAACTGCACATCTGTAAGAAAACTAAATGCAAGACAGGTCCAAAATATATGCTATGTAAAATCTTTTATCAGTATAGGCACTTTCAGTGGCATTTGTGGGTGGTTTTTTTTTTTTACCTTAAGAACACCTTGTTTCATACTGCTGCTGAATATTACAATTTAGCTTAGATATGCAGAACAAGAATTTTTTTTATAGATTTCAGAACCTTTTAGGCTAGTAATACCTGTTTTGAAAATATACCGATAAACATGAACAGGTTTCAAATGGAAGATCATTATATTAGATACATGTAGTATGATCATATTTTAATAATAATTGCTTCATCTGTAAAATAGTAAACATTGATAAAAAATCTCCAAAAAAAACCCTTCATTCTTCTCTATTTTGGAGGCCAATCTCTTGAATTGGATCCAAGACTATATATCAGTTGTACATGTATGTAACCCATCTACTAAAAAACAAGATAATTATTTCTTCAATTATTCAATAACTATCTCATCTAAACAGCGATTTTTTTCCTTATATAACTGGTACCAATAAACGGTACCATTCCCAAAGCCAAAAACCATTGATTTTTCCCACTTTTGAGACTAAAAATTCCCAATTCACTACTTCTTGTTTTGTTCTCTTTTTTCTTTTCTTTTACTTAAAATCATTTGCCGTTACTTTGGTAGAAAATTCTTAATTTGTTCGATTTTGACGCTATTTTCCCCAATTTAATGGGTACTGGTACCAGTACCAGTGGGTAGAAAAAAATCACTGCTAAAATCCTTAGACATTCATTGTATGTCTTCTTAAACCCCAAGTCAGAACAGATGTTACCTACATGTATATTACAAGTTTAAATGTTTATCTTTGAATTTAAAGCTCGGTGAAAGCACCCAGAATGACAGTTGGAAAGATAGCATACAAAGACAAAAGGGCATTCAGAAATAGCAAAAAAATCGACAAGGGGAAGCAACCCAAACATATCTGGTACGATGAAAGGGGTGAAAAATTAACAGTCACAAAAAGTAAAACTCTTAACAAGGCTAAACGATTCCTACAAAAAGCAGAGGAGGAAAGTAAATCATTGGTTGAGGAGGAGGAGAATGAGGAAGGCTTTTCTGTTATTCCCAAGGAACTTTTGGACGGTAATAGTTCTGACACCTCCTCATCCTCAGAGGAAATATTAGGAGGAGATAATCTGGAGTCTCAGTGTAGAGATGATAAGGAACAAAATCAGAGTATGTCCTCACTCACAGAGAAGGATGACGTAACAGAGGTATCGGGTGTAGTGGGGGTGTCAAAATCAAGTACCAACAAAAGAAAGAAAAAGAAGAGGAATACAAAGAAAGTGAAAATGCCTCCCGAGGTGGCCGATAGTGATGATCTGAGGAAGTACTGGGCTCAGCGCTACAGGCTGTTCTCAAAATTTGATGAGGGAATTAAACTGGATAGAGGTATTATTCTTAATATCTTATATTGAATACAATTATGTTTTGAATTTTATTTCCTTATGATCTCCCATGCAGGGATGATCACATGAGAAAGAATCAGTTTGTTTTAATTTGGTGACTAAACCATTTCCATTACAGAGGGTTGGTTTTCAGTAACTCCAGAGAAGATAGCAGAGCACCTTGCAGAGAGATGCCGTTGTGATGTCATTGTCGATGGCTTCTGTGGAGTGGGAGGAAATGCTATACAATTTGCTTTTACTTGTGAAAGAGGTAGCACACCATTCTGTAGTAATATTGAGTTATATTGTGAAAGAGGTTGCATGCCATTCTGTTGTAATATTGAGTTCTATTGCAAAACTGCGATTTTGTTTCAAAGAAATTTATCAACGATTAATAGAAACATTTAGGCTCGAGTAATTAGGAAGTATGCCGATAACCAGTGTCCACAGTCTCAACTTCGTTTAAGTCATTATGATTAAATCTAAGTAAACATATTAACCTAATGAATCTCATGAAATCAGAAGATAAAAGATGTGTGGAGAAACGAGGACACTGTTGTGAATAACATTTGACAGTATTACATGTTTAGATAAGTGAGGACACTGTAGCGGTTGTGAATAACATTTGACAGTATTACATGTTTAGATAAGTGAGGACACTGTTGTGAATAACATTTGACAGTATTACATGTTTAGATAAGTGAGGACACTGTTGTGAATAACATTTGACAGTATTACATGTTTAGATAAGTGAGGACACTGTAGCAGTTGTGAATAACATTTGACAGTATTACATGTTTAGATAAGAGTTTTTCATGATTACAGTGATAGCCATTGACATTGACCCTGAAAGGGTGGCTTTAGCCCAGCACAATGCCCGGGTGTACGGTGTGGAAGACAGGATTGAGTTCATCATTGGAGACTACTTCCATGTGGCTCCAACCCTCAAGGCAGATGTGGTGTTTCTGAGTCCTCCCTGGGGTGGACCCGAGTACTTGGGGGCAGAGGTGTTTGATCTGGAGACAATGATCGAGTTGAAGTCATATCCTTTTTTGTTTTTGTTCATTGTTTTCAGCTCACCTCAACAAAGTAAGGTCAATCTAATGCTATACCACAGACATTGGTGTCGCAATGAAATTTTCTGGACTCAATTTAATTCCCAAGCCATGATGTGCTCAGTCTGGAGCAAACTTCCCTCCATGCTATATTTAGATGCTAAGTGTGACCTACATTTTCAAGGTGAATAATTTGTTTATTGTTTGTAGACTTGGGGATCCATTCCAAGTAAATACATACATGTACTCTATGTTAACCCAACTTGATTACAACTTCATCTAGGAATGTAAAGATTAAGGGGAATGATGAAATTATATATACACCACAGGGATGCGGGTATTAGTTTGTCAAGACAAGGATCAGTACATTTGCTAAATGATAAATGCCAGTCTCTACTTGCAGTGAAAGCTATACAGCATTGCCCACACACAATTATTAGAGACTTGATTCCAACTTAGTGTTTCTTGCTAGATGATTTAATTTTTGTTATCATTTGTGGAGGTGAGCTAAGGGGGCTTTAACCACCCTATTGTTTTATGTGTGTGTGTGAGAGAGAAATTAATCTGGTCTTTATAATGATTTATTTTACAAATACAACCTGTCATTAGGTTGAATCTGTCTGATGTGTTTCAGAACAAATTATTAGGCTATTCTTTACATATAAAATTTTGGCATAGATTACTCTGTTTACTTGATCAAGATATAGGGTCCATGGCAGTGTGATCAGTCAACAGGGGATGCTTACCCCTCCTAGGCACCTGATCCCACCTCTGGTATATCCAGGAGTCTATATTTACCCTACTTTTGATTTTGTATTCTTCATGGGATTTATGAGATTGATCACTGTTCGTTATCTTCACTTTTTCATGCTAAAACTATTTTTATCAGTGAGAAATAGTTGTTATTGAACAACAAATACTGGGAGTACAGAATATTTCCTTAATTGCGTACATCAGAAATATTCTCAGTAGCAAGGAATATCACAAACAACATTGCATTCTTTGTACCGAGAAATGCAAATGTTGAACAGGTAAGTTTAATATCTATTTATAACATTGAAGATATGGTAGACAACTCTATAACATTGAGGATACTGTATATATAGTATTTTGTAACATTGAGGATACTGTAAACAACTCTTTATAACATTGAGGATACTGTAAACAACTCTTTATAACACTGATGATACTGTAAACAGCTCTTTATAACATTGAGAATACGGTAAACAACTCTTTATAACATCAAGAATAGTTTAGACAGCTCTTTATAACATTGAGAATACTGTAGATAGTATTTTGTAACATTGAGGATACTGTAGATAGTATTTTGTAACATTGAGGATACTGTAGATAGTATTTTGTAACATTGAGGATACTGTAAACAGCTCTTTATAACATTGAGGATACTGTAAACAGCTCTTTATAACATTGAGGATACTGTAAACAGCTCTTTATAACATTGAGGATACTGTAAACAGCTCTTTATAACATTGAGGATACTGTAGATAGTACTTTGTAACATTGAGGATACTGTAAACAACTCTTTATAACATTGAGGATACTGTAAACAGCTCTTTATAACATTGAGGATACTGTAAACAGCTCTTTATAACATTGAGGATACTGTAAACAGCTCTTTATAACATTGAGGATACTGTAGATAGTACTTTGTAACATTGAGGATACTGTAGATAGTATTTTGTAACATTGAGGATACTGTAGATAGTATTTTGTAACATTGAGGATACTGTAAACAGCTCTTTATAACATTGAGGATACTGTAAACAGCTCTTTATAACATTGAGGATACTGTAGATAGTACTTTGTAACATTGAGGATACTGTAAACAGTATTTTGTAACATTGAGGATACTGTGTAGATAGTATTTTGTAACATTGAGGACACTGTAGACAACAGTTCAAAATGATGATGGTACTATAGACAATAGTTTGTTACAATAAGAATAGTAGATAGTTGTGCATATTAATATTAAGGCTTTAAATGTAGAAATACAGAGGTTTGTATAATTTTCTGTTGCACAAAACAATCTCTTCAATATTAGATCCACCATTTCCTCTTTTGTGTGATGATGTCAAACAATGACTGTGTCGTCACATCTGTCATCTTGTCCCAGATATGATCAGTATCACATTTTGTGATATATATCATTTATACAGGGTTACTCATTTCCATTGCACAGGGAGCTATAAGACTGGGCTGAACTGGAGTAATCAGTGCAAGCTCATCATCTCAGGTCTATGAGATGTTATTATGCAAAACAGAAATGGGCGATCATTAATAATATTATTATGGGAGATTTTTTGTGATGTTAAAAAATATGTCAAAAATCTGTCCCAATCTTAAAAGCTCACTACAGTCAGTGTTAAAACTGTATGCAGTAGTTTATTAATTACATGATACAAAGATATTAAAGCTGAAAACACTAATCTTATTACTCACATAACACAAAAATATGAAAAATAAAATTTGAGTTCAAATGTTAAATTCGTATGTACTTTATATATTGCAGCTAACCTCATTGGCTGGTCCAGGAGGTAAAGTGGAAATAGAACAGAATTTGCTGAACAATAAATTGAAAACCATCACTGCTTACTATGGGGAACTTGTGTTGGAAGGTGAATATGATGATGATGCAGGCCAGGTCATGGACATTTTTGAAAATGAGGAAACTGACAAATTTGAACAAATACAAGAATTTAGGAATGCTGATGTTACAACAGACATAACTCAGGGCACAGAAGTATCAACGAATAGTAAAGAAATTTCCAATTCTGAAAATGTTGAAGAGAATATTGTACCACAGAAGACCAAAGAATTCTCAGAACCCAGTGACTTGAAAGCACAGTATCTTAGCAGTGAAAATAGCATTACTTCAGAATAATTCAGTATTTCAATGTTGGACTCCAATTAAATTTTACAGATTTATGCATTAATACTGAAAATGATGATTACATGTACATTATGTATATGAAAACCTGATTGTCTTTTATCCTTCTTCATAGAATATATAGAAGACCATTTCGATATGCCCATCATTTGACAGGCCGTATTGTGGTATAGGCAATCCCCTCCGTCTGTTGGCTTTTGTTCGTGTCCAGTATCTTTCACACTGTAATCCTTAGACTAACAAACTTGGTCAGTTGGTGCATTTTGAAGGGAAGGTGTGTCATGAACCAAAAATAGTTCACTTGAGCCTCATTTTAGAATTTATGGCTATACATATATACAAATGGTATCCAGATCATATCTTTCAGACTTTGATGCCTAGGACTATCAAACTTGATCTGTCAATGTACAGAATCTTGAGGTGAAGGTGTGACTGTGTCATAACCCAAAAAGAGGTCACTGTGGCCTCCTTCTGGAATTGTGCTCCACTGTTTGATAACAGTATCAAAAGAAACGGAATAATTTCTATGTCATTTTACCATATTTACTGAAGGAATTTGTGACATACTTGTAAGTTGATCAATTTCAATCGTTTTATGACTTCAACATATTTATTTTAAAGTGGTTGATTCTCCTCAAACTGAATTGGTTATTTCAAATAGCACTTTCTTATACGTTCTGTCTGAGAATGAGAAAGGGCTGTACATAAATTGAATTATTAATTTGTTATAACAAACTAAAAAAAGATACTGCTGCAGCCCTAATATGCTTCCGTGCAATCGTGAATTTTCTCTCCATGGTCTCCACATATCAAAGGTCTATGTCAAAAGACAAAAAAGCTAAGACCCGGACAAACTTAGTATGAGAAGCGGAAGAAGAAGAATTCACACTAAAACAACATGTCCCCTTTCTGGGAAGAGGAGGTATATTTATTCATAAATATTTTTAAAGAAAAGATGTGAAATGCCACCGGTACAAAAACTTTTCAATCAAGAACATGCATACATTTTCAAAATGGGTTTCCTGCAAACTGAAAGTTATGTGCTCAATATCAGATCTAGCACCATGTACTAGAAGGCTTTTTAAGGTACAACTATTCACAGTACATGTATAACTATAGTGGCAATAAAGCAAAACAAGAGATTCATGGGCCGAGTCTGAGCTAATCTGCAGAAGCTAAATATAATATGAATGTAATTTACATATATGTAGCTTACTGGATATGCAACCAGGAAAATTAGTATCGATTTAATAGCGTTTTGCAGTACTGATACTTTTTTACTAATGCTTGGGTTACCAATAAAGCATGTGGGCCTCTTGTTAAATTAATGATTTTAAATAGCAATTTAGTAACTTGAAATAACAAATTGATAATTTATTACAAATTAGCAATTTGAAATAACAAATTAATAATTTGATATAACAGATTGATAATTTGTTAAAACAAATTAGTAATTTGTTATAACAGATTAGTAATTTGTTATAACAGATTAGTAATTTGTTATAACAGATTAGTAATTTGTTATAACAGATTAGTCATTTGTTACAACAGATTAGTAATCTGTTATAACAAATTAGTAATCTGTTATAACAAATTATTAATTTGTTTTAACAAAATCAAATTATTAATTTGTTGTAACAAACTAAAAAAAGATACTGCTGCGGCCCTAATATGCTTCCGTAGTCCTCAGTATCCATTGCTTGTCGCAAGAGGCAACTAAATAGGGCGATCCTTCGGACGAGACCACAAAAACCAAGGCCCCGTGTCACAATAAAGATCTCTCCCTGCTCAAAAGCTGTAAGCGCTGAGCATAGGCCTAAATTTTGCAGCCTTTCACCGGCAATGATGACGTCTCCATGCGAGTGAATTATTCTCAAGCGGGACATTAAACAATATGCAATCGATTAATTAACATTGCATTGTTATCCCCCTCCCCCAAACAAAACATTTACACCTGTTTGCGATTGTTCGGCTTTTTTTTTTCGATTAAAATTTTTACAAAGTTGCCCCATGCAAACTACATGCACCATTTATACGCACAAAAATATAGTAATTATGTACACTTACAAACCTTTTACCATTATGTATTGTAATATTCTCTATCAAATATATGGCACCCCACTATTATACATGTAACCGTTCTTGGAGATAAATTTCACAAGATGGTTGTGGCCTGGAAGGTAGTGAGTTCATTTATTCAGCAATGGAATTAATGGAATAAAACATAGACGAGATGAGATCTCACGTGAGCGGATCAAAGGATCTAATTTTATATTAGATTGAGATGAGATTACCCTAAAACAACGACAACATGCATGTATAAACATACAAACAACACATCTACTAGACAATACTAAGACATCATATTTCAACAATAACAAATACATGTACACAGAACATTCAATTTATAGAAATTAATGCTTAGGTCATTAATTTATATTTTACACTATTAAGTCAATTATATGTACAGTATACATACCGGTTTATGAAACCGAGTTAGCCCCTATACAGTTGGTTTAAAACTGGGGCTTTATATATTGACCTATTAAAATATCAATCATTATTATAACAATATTCACAAACCCTGGCCTTCTAAAAGGATGCATGAATTAAATTAAAAACTTGCAACAGCTAAATAGACATTCATAACATTTAGCAACCTCCATTCTTCTCTTTCATACAAGTTTGGCAATTTATTAAAATACTTTTCTCATTCATTAATTATAGAATTAGATTAGTGATTTTATAGATTTTGAATAGCTTATTTTACTTGCAGTAAAGGTGTTGTATAGAACAATCCAAGAAGTTTTAGAATTATGAAATTTAGTAGTCAAACAAGACAAACTATTCTTCTACTGGTGTAACAACTCACTAACTACATGTACTCACTTAAAAAAAAAAAATACCTGAAAGCACCCTGAAATTCCCGCCAGGGTCTCCCATTGGCCGAAATACAAATAACCAGCCAGTAGAAATTTAAACCCAGTTTATCTAGGCTATTCAATACCTGGACTTAACCATTATAAGAAATAGGGGTGCTTAGGTTTATTTAAACACGTACACACAAAACATAGCCTGGTACCCGAGGCCTTCCGATGTCTAGGCCTCGGGTACCAGGCTCAATCGTAACAACTCGGCCATTTCCGTAACCGACAAATAACCTCGTAAGCAAACAGAAGAAATTCTTCTTAAATTGTTTGCCGGAAATTATTCCGCAAATAGTTCTTTAATAATGGAGGAGAGACTCGAATTTGCTCGCAGCAATATCTTTGAAAGATAAACAATTGGAAACACTTAGATATTTGTGGGAGAAGCGAGACTGCATTAGTTTATTGCCAACTGGGTATGGGAAAAGTGCAATTTATCAACTTCTTCCATGGCTTTTACAAAGGGAAAGGGCAGGAATTGTACTCGTCATATTGCACCCTTGAAGTCGATACTTTTGATTTCCATTAGTGGAACTCTTCAAATTAAAGGCGCGTAAAGTCGTGCTACCGGGACAACGTAAACATTAGGCACACGTAATACGGCATTGAATACAAATTATAAAGAACTGCAAACCACAACACTGATCAGAATTATAAAGTTGAAATAAATAAAATTATGTTAACAAGAAAAAAGACAAACTTGTTAAACTATGTGAGGGAGCACAGGTACTGAATTTGCTAAATATGACAGATATAAAAGCATCAACTGCAAGAGCAAGAAGAACTGTAACGGAAAAAACCAATGCACATCCAACATAACGAAATTTTCTTGCAAATAATGGGATCCATATGCTTTTAAAGTTATTCTCTCAGACTATGAAGATATTTTATCATAGAATTAGCGCAAGTTCATATGGCATTGACTTTGTAAGTATACATGCACCCCCCTCCTTTTCCAATATTTTAAAATAAATTATCCATCTCTCAAACTGCATTTCAAAAAAATTGTGACGTTTATAACACTAATGAACACAACTGTTATGTTTCCGAACTTCATCTAAGCTATTTCATAAATTACAACTGTCGATGGAATTCGGATAGAAAACATCGATTTTTGAAATAGATGTGATACATTATGTAGCGTTCAAAAACACGTTAGTTTTATATATTAGTGTTAGGTTTTTTTTAATGGCTATTTTACCATATGACACCACGTTTATATATATATATATATATATTTAAAAAAAGGGGGTGGGGTGGGGGTTATCAACGTTTTAATTATGTCCCGGTAATCTCGCGAGACTTGTTCATTGACGCGCAAGAGTCATCAAAGCGCGATAACTCTGACGGGCTGGTAATAGGAAGTATTATTGTGGACCAGGTGGCTTTTCTCACTTCTAAGGGGGTGCAGGCTTTATGCCTTAACTTTGAAGGCACTGGTTGTCAAGGGATTTATCTAAGTTGTTTTTTACTACCAGTATAAGGTACCTTTCCCCTTTGGCAACAAGTGGATATTTCCCCTTCATTTGTAGAAACTTGACAAAATTGTATGAGAATTTTCAACAAAAATCATTTTGTATATATTCCAAGTCATTTTCTATAATTGTCAGACTTACAATACAGATAAAATGAGTAATCAATCAATTTATATGGCTGTAATGATCTGTGGATATTATATTCCATGGATGTCCCCCACCACCATCCCCTGGAAGCTCAATGACTGCATTCTCAAAAATTCCCCTTAAATTTAAAATGTGTGGTAACATCTTAATGCTGGGTAAAACCCTGATGTCGTTTTGCGGATGACGACGAATCTGTTTCGAAGGTAGAGAAAATGCTAAAATTCATATATATTTTTTTCCATTGAAATTTTCTGACTGCAATGACTGCATCTGTGTATGGGAGGAGTTGGAACGGGCCACTATATCCTACAATTGATTTCAAATTTCCTAATATCTTTCTAATGCACTCTATATATAGATTATCCTCTTTCTACATGTTTGATAGAGAGATTTTCCCCTTCTATCTAATAACCAGAAAATACTTTTGGAGAGCTGCAGTTTGTCGGGTAGTATCTGAATTATCAGGTAATAGTACACAATGCCACATAATACAAACATCACCAGGATCATTTATTTGCAATCTTTTATATATAATGAGATTGCATTTAAATTCTGGTCATGGTGGACCAATTGCTTCAACTATGTAGAATACTTTTTTTCAGAGTCTAAAAGGGAAAAAAACTAAAACGAAGACAAGAGTATTTTAATAACAATAGATGACAAGGCATACTCAAGCACACATTACAATATGTGACATAGTTGACAATTTCATTGATGGTACATGTAACATCCACAACAATGTACAATAAGATAAAAAGAAAGAAGCAAAGAGATACCTTACATGGTAACAGCCTCAAAAGGCACATATACTTTATTGAATTTGATGCACTTGAATAACACAAACTTTTTTTGAAAATAAATGAAAATGGACACTGAACATATACATGCCCATGTATACATTTCACCATATGAAATCTTATTTTTGCCATTCAAAGTGTAAATGTTAGGCAAGCATAATTTTTCTGTCAATTCATTTGTTATACAGAACAATGTTGTGGAGAAAAAAATACATCACAATGCAGATTTTTTTGTTTAATAAATCAATTTTAAAATTTTCTATAAATTTCCAACAATTTCCAATTCTGCAGGCAAGGTTCTGGAAAAAAAAAGGTTCTTCAATATTTTGAATGGTAACTAATATCATTATCTGCATTATGTATTAAGATATGTAATTATACCTGCATGCACACAAATGTTTAGGTTTAGATCTATCATTATACATGAAGACCCGAACTACAGAGTGAACTTAGCACTAAGTGTAATTGATTAGTAAATGTGGATCATGTGTACTTAGTCATCGTTGGATATTTTTTTTTAAATTTATTACCAATACCATGGACTTTTTCTGCAATTTTACTATATATATGTGTGTGTTATTTGTTTATGTAATATATGTCTCTTGATAAAGACGTGGGTTGCGTCGAAAATTGTGAGTTTTAAATAACGAACAGTGTCGTGGCCTTTTCAGTGCTTTTATAAATTTCTTTACTAGCTTTGTATCTTCTCAGATCCGACACTTTAAGAAAGTAGGGTGTTGTTGGGTTTTCGTTTTATTTATATATGACTGGCATCATGAGAAAAGGGCCCTTACGGTCAAAATTTCACAATTTTAGTTTTTCCTAGAATTTTATTATGTATCATTTTCTGTTCACAAAAATACCAAATTTATGCTGATATCACGTTATTTAACGTTTTAATGACAATTTTTGGGACACATCTGTAAAAATATTAGAAAGGTCAAAGTAAAAAAATTGTAACATCATACGTCAAATATTATGCTGATTATATTGCGTGTCCATGAAATGAATTCCTATTACTGTCATGTATTCATTTCAAACACAAATATTTGATCTTATATTGTGGGGAAAAAGAAACATTATATAGAAATGGTAATATTTTAATTTCCAACGACCTGAACACCGGTGAATTCGCACGGAAAGACGTAGCATCAATTTTACCATTCCAGATTAAGGTCACATTTACGCAATCATTCTACTTATGTGTTTAGAACTCACTTTAAACACAAATATGCATAAATGAATGAATAAATTTAAGGTTAAATAGTAAATGAATAAATATAGTTCAGTGACATTACTTGTCGGCGATCATTCATTCCTCAGGCAGAGCGAGACAGGCGCGGATCTAAAAAAAATTTCAAAGGGGGTGAAGAGGAAATGCAGGGGCGGATCCAGGAATTGCTGTTACGAGGGCGCCACTTTATGAGGCAGGGGGTTTGGGGGCCGCCTTGAGGCCCCCAGTGGGTCCAGGGTGGGGGGCCCAGGGGCGAAGCCCCCGAAAGCTCATGGATTTTACAGATTTTATAGGGCTTAAAATATGTCTCCTATTTAAGTCATTTTTACTATTTTCTATCATTCTTAATCAGGTGAAATTAGTAAAATGACGCAAATTTTAAGGGTTTTTGGAAAAAATTAAGTTCTCCCAATGAAGTAATTCAAGAAAGCAAAAAGATTTTGTCATTCATTTCTCCGGGAGTGGAAGAAATTATTGCTTCTTTTATCGTTTAGTACATTTGTCTAAACAAGATATCACGATTTACCTTAAATTTGAAAATTTTAGTAGGGGGGGGGGGGGCGGCTGCGCCCCCCCCCCCCTTAAATCCGCCACTGAAATGAGAGTTGCTATAACGTACGTTAATATAATTAAACGACAACTTAACAGGGATGCTATCAATTTGTATTTCTTAATTCAAATTTGGATTAATGTTATTGTATAATTATCAGACGTAGATCTGTCACTCTTGATTTTAAAACGAATCCTGTTTTAAAATGCATTCCGATTTACTCCCAGTAATTCGGTTTTTTTTTTTTTAATAAAATGAAATATTACAGATACAAACTATATAAAAATAAATAACTCTATAGTCATTCTCTCCTTCCCCCCTCTCTCTATCTCTCTCACTCTCTCTCTTTAATTTAGCGAATCCAAAGGGGGGTGTGCAATCCCCGTAACCCCCCCCCCCCCCTCTAGACCCGCCACTGCGAGACACGGTACATCTTTGACTGAGTCTTTTACAAACGATCTTGCCTGACGGTACATGTATTTTTGTCTTATGAATTTGATTCATGATAATATAAGTTCATTTTGTATTTAATCAGATATATATAGTTATCTCACCTTTAGCTAAAACCCGCGGTAGTCTCCTGTTAAATATATCAACAGCTCTGTTTCGACACAATGTAATTAGCTTTTCGTCATACACCGGAAAGAAAGTGAAAATTTCGAAATAGCACACTTTGAAATACCCGACAGATTACAAAAATTTGTGTATTCCAGTTCCACTACAGCAACGTTTTGTGAGCGATGACTACGCGCGTGCATTTCACTTTACACTGTTCTTACCAGGTTTGAAAGAAAACCACAATCTAATTAAAATCAGACTTCTTAGATCCGCGCCGTATACGCTGCGTATTGTAGCGATATTGTGAGCGTATTGTAGGATCTGATTTTAATTAGATTGAAGAAAACCATTGTTTATCGCAAATGTAAACTATATTTTAACCAAATAAAGCATTAAAACTACTGTCGTTGAGAGATACCAATAAATGTACGAGAATCCAGTATCTGCTAGATTTTTTATGTGGTCAGGCAGATGAAATCTTTATATGGTCCGACCAAAATGCACCAACAAAAGTAAGGCATAACGTAGCGATTTCTATTCTGATCTAAGAAAATAAAAGAATCAGACTTGATACAAAAGAGCGCTATCCAACACAAAATGTGTTTATCAATTAATTACAGAGAAAGTATATACATGTATTATTTAACCTGCACAACTATCGCGAATGGATATGACATCTGTATGATGTACCATGAATAAAACAGTGTTAGGGCGATGGGACGGCATTTGAACCACCAACGCCGATCTTATAGTCTTCATGAATAAGGTAGTGATTTTACTATTTTTACCGCCCCTTCCATAAATGCCCCGAAAAGGTGAATTTTTCTTGGTGTTGTGAACTAGAGGGTCCCTCTTATCTAGAATTTTGGGGAGAAATTCAAGGTTTAATGAACCCGAGACAGTTGTTTTGAGCAAGAGGCATCGGAGGGCGCGCACGTATACGTGCTATTATTCTCTCTAGTGAGGTTTACACATTCATAGTAAACTGCGTGTCGAGATGCAGAAATATTTCAATATTTAGAACTTCATACCCATGGAATTATATCTTAAATTGAAAACAAAAATGCATTCCGTTATTTTGCAATAGATCGTTTGTAATACTTAGAAACCGTTTTCCCAAAGTTAAAAATAAAATCATGTGAATAAAAAAAATCAAACTGAAATACAGCAGTCACATATGATGTGGTAATTTGAATGTTTTTTGAAGCGCGTGAAGTTTTTACTTTTGTATATGACTGTACCTTGAGAAATTTCGTTTCTCCTCCTTTGAGACAGTGACCAACACGCGGCATCGAGTAAAATTTACATTTTAGACAAACATTAGATCTGAGACGGGCGATTTTAATGTAAGGAAAACATAAATTGTTGACAGCCCCACCTTACTATTTGTTGTTTTGTTTGCATCATAATTTGCACTAAAGATATAGATGCAATGTTTCACAATATGGCAGCGTAACCACCGGACATGTAGTAATAAAATGAAATACATGTAGCGGTTGTGTATGAATATTCGCTGTTCACGCGTCGCATTTATTCAGTTTGTGTGCGTGAAATAGTAAAAGTTTACATAGACATGCATGTACCGGGGCATCCGCAAGTATTTGACATTGGGGAGGCGAAATGGATCGAAAACTAGCATGTTTTGGCTTAAATTCAGAATCCCACCTGAATCTTGATATAATTCTTTTCCTATTTTGTCAATATCTTCAGGACACCATAGCAACTGTAAAAAGAGATCATTTAAATGAATATTCTTTTTAAAATTTGTAGAACTTTACCAATAAACATGAATTTAGCTACAGTTCCGCCTCTAACATGAATTATGACAGATCTACCATTGCTCCCTCACAGACAGAATTGTATCTTGTGAAAAATCATATCATTTTCGAGGATGCTGGCAAAAGAAGTGCATGAGATTTGGGCTGTATATTTGACATAGGGTACTGCAGGGAGTGGCAATCCGTATTCACTGTATTGGAAAATCACGTACGGAAACGAAAGGGCGTGTCCATTGTTGCCATGTGACTTGGAAGTTCATTCTTCACATGCTTCATACAAGTATCATGCACAACGAAATAATCTTATACATAATGCTAGTACTCTTACAAGTACAATATGCAAGAGCCTTATGCATTGATAGGTTGTCCCCCTTGTTTTCAGAACGTTCATTTTCCGCTATTTTTACATGCATAGTTATTTTTACATTAAACAAGATCTATTTAGTGACTTCCCCTTTCCCCCCGGGATTGTGACCTTTGGACAAAATAACACATCTATCTGAGTTTTTTTTTGGCTTGTCGATAATATTAGCCAACTTCTCCGTAACCCCCCCCCCTTACTTTGTACTACGTGACTCGTAAGCACTTTTTCTTATTATAAGCTGAAATCAAATTATTTGATATTCGTTATGGTTAAATGTAATATATATAGATACTATTTACTACTTTAAATGGCGATATTAAGTTGTGTTTAATCATCTAAAGTACATACAATAGTACACCTTTTGGGCCCTAGACATAAAACTTCCACTAAATAATTAGTAACTGTATTATCATTATTTGACCTGAAATGTTTGTCTCAATTTGAATTACAATGGTGGATTATCAGAAATCTAATTTTACAGCTCCATATAACATATCAGTATGTTTGGAAAATAGATAATTCCTTCGATTAGTTTTTACGTGTATGTAGTCCAGGGCCGTAAATTAACCTTCAATTTGGAGGAGGCAGGAAATTAGGCGGCCCCCTTGATTCTAGGGCCTTCTAAGATGTTACTTGACTAACTCATTCTAAAAGAAAGATTTGGAATGCTTTTTAAGGGAGGTATCATGTTCTTAGTTATTGGAAACAACATAAATTCTAATAAACTTTAAATTTTAATTTTTTTTGGCTCAAAAGTTGGAGGAGGCAGCTGCCTCCTCCGCCTCCATGTAATTTACGGCCCTGTGTACGGTACAAGTATACAGGACTGTACATAGATCTGTAAATGTGAGATAAATCAAATACTGTATGGATATAAATACATGTATATATTTAATCTAAAATTAAAGGTGCATCAAAACTAGGAACAATATGTACTACGATAATTAACAGGAGGTTGACAAAACACGGACAAGTCACGGACGCACGGAAATAGAAAAAATAGTACAAATCACGGATTCATTTTGCACAGATGATAAAATTTTCCGTGTATTTTTTGAAATATAGAATATGCTATTGATTTGTGACTTCGAACGTGCAAAATGAATCCGTGATTTGTACAATTTTTTCTATTTCCGTGCGTCCGTGACTTGTCCGTGTTTTGTAACTGGCGTAATTAACAAATATCGGTACGACTCAGCATATTAACAAAGCGTGGTGTATAACATTTTTATTTGGAAACCCGTACGTCATATGTATTAACAAACACAAGTATTTGTACCCGTTCAGTACAATTAATGGCACGTAATATCTAACTAGAATTCTTCTCGGACATATACAGAGTCTATGTTGGAACTGCCATGTGATTATTTATATAATTAATGCATCCAGAATGTAAGCAAATGCAACCAACAAACATATTTTTTTTTTACGTTGCCGCGATTTTGACGTTTCAAGTTCACGAACTTTGACGTCGTTTTCTGTGAATTGTGACGTCGAAAGATAAGGGCCCTTTTCTCATGACGCCAGTCATATATATATATATATATATATATATATATATATATATATATATAAATAAAAGCACGAAAAACCGAAAGCACGAATATATATATATATATATATATATATATATATATATATATATATCTCTCTCCAAATGTGAAAAATTGGCCCGTAACCAATAAGTAAACAAAAGGCCCATGGGCCACATATCACTCATCTGAGTCATGTCACCTTGGCCCATATTTAAAGATTTTCCCTATATATACATGTATTTGCATGTAAAATTTTATCCCTTATTGTGGCCCCAAACCTACCCCCCATGCTCCCTGTGGGTGGGCCATAATTTTAACCCTTCATTTGAACAAACTTGAAAGCCCTTCATTAAAGGATGCGTTTTGACAAATTTGGATGAAATTGGCCCTTTGGTTCTGGAGAAGTCTAAAATGTATAGTTTACAGACAGATGGACGGACAACGGGTGTTTAAACAAAAGTACATGATATGCAGACTACATTTCCTCTTTAAAAAAAACTCACTAATTTGTTTTTATAATGTAAAATGCCTGAAGTTTCAAGTACATGTACTTCCCCCATATGGTTGTTGGTATTTGATATTGTTTTTTGTTTGTCTGTTTTTTAATTGTTTGACAAATAATTCATTGTTATATCTTTAATCCAAATTTTATACAGGGCTCGAAATTAACATATGACCGTCAGTCTGTGACTGGCTAACAGTCTGGCGGACTGACTGACATTTGTTTTAGTCAATCCGATGGGACTGGTTAATTTTCTAAAGCATCATTTTGGAAAATATACTTAATATGAAATTTTATACACATTTGGCATGCTTCGATCTGTAGATATCAGACGAATCAGAATTTTTAAATTCTGATTCGTAAGTATAAATCCCATATTTGAGTGTTACAATATTGTCTGAGGCATATTGAGTTGAATTTCATTTTAATAACATCAACGAAATATGTTTAATTATTTCTGGAAAACTCTGTGTTGGACTGGTAAATTTTTCTGCGGACTGGTTGAAATTATACCCCATCAGTCTGGCTGGACTGGTGACATAAAAAGTTAGCTTCAAGCCCTGTTATATGTATGTATGTATGGGTACCTTGTTATCTGCATGATAACGTATTGCTAGTGTCGAATATATTCTCTGAATACCAGAGGCTAGTGGATCTCTGCTATGGAGTATCATGCCATAAATAGTTGCCAGTGTTGCAATCTTTCTCTGATGAATCCATTGTTCCTTAGGAGGTGGGCAGAATTTCAAAAAGAAGAGGGCAGCTTGTTTGCATTTCTATAACACATGCCGAGAAAATGTTGCATCCTTGCAAAATGTCTGCACCTTTCTTGAGAAGGACACTCTTACTTCCATGGATTAATTTGTTCAATTCTTTGTTGATTCCTTGACTCCATTCACTGAAAATATTCAAATGATGATAATCAAAATTTATGATTTTCATGATTTTGTAAAATGTGACAAATTGTAAATTAATTAAAAAATTGTCACATCTTGATGAACAGTTTCAATCTGTTATATATGACATTTATTATATTTTTGAAGAGAATCTTAATGTAATTTAAGTCAAATGTAAACAATAAGTAACTCAATATCAATTAAAATATTGTTATAACATATATATACCTCTATTGAAAATGTTAAAATTCATGGGTTTCCAGGATTCGAACCTGGATGTTTTCAACTGTATAGTGGAAAACATGCCTTGATACCCATTGTAATGTAATACATATGTATGTAAAGTAACAACATGCTATACAGATTTTGTCATACAAACTATTGCAGCAATGGATCTCCTTCACAGATTTGAATGTATCGGTACTTAGCCATCTGTACACTTGTGCTATACCAATTAGCTTTATTGGGAATAAAATAACAAGGGAAATCATATCAATAAATACTTAAAAATGGAATTTAAGTATCTTGAGTATCCCATGATAATTAATCAGAACTAATAAACATAAATGCACAAAATATTTTCCTGGTATTATCAACAATTTACTGAAGATATTAATTGTATACCAAAATTAATGTTATCCGAGTTTGTAAGTTATATCATATTTTTAATATGTACAATACTCTACCACCCTTTTATCAAACTAAGTTAAGTAAATTTATCATATACAATAATTATTGTACACATGTGGATAATATTAAGATACTCCCACATGAAACGAAGCATGAAATCAAACAAGTTTTTAAAAAAAATAATAAATAACTGTCAAACACTGGATTTTTTTTACTTTTTCTAGCAGGCTAGCTGTCATCTGGAATGTCAGATAATTTCTCTGACACAGTCTGTAAATCCTTTGGGGTATATGAATAGTCTGTTGATACAAAATTCAGTTTACAACATACCTTGTTGGAACTAGAGTTGGACTCTTCTGCATCTTTTGACGAAAGCTTCAGCTTCTCCACAGACCTATTACATATTTTAACTTACATTAGTATATATATATTGACTAACATAGTACTATCATTCAAGTACTCCGCATTTTTAATTACTTTCTCATTGTGCAGCATACACCATACATTCTCAAAGCCTGGCCATTTTCCATGCATTGAACCCATGTGTGTGGTAAAGGACACCCCCCACCCCCACCCCCTCTTAGAAAGAAAATATTACTGAAGTTTGTAAACATGCAGTATTTTTTTTTTTAAAAAACATAGTAAATTGTGCCTGTCAATTGTTTTGAACAATTCCAACTCATCTCCTACAGCTAAAATGAAATTTCATTACTTGTCAATTGTTTTGAACAACCCCAAGTCATCTCAACCGGCTGCAATCATTCATATATATATAATCTCATGTTGGCTGAGTGCCCCCCCCCCCCCTCCACTTTTCGAGATGGATGGAGCTTCGCCATTGACATAATTATATCGACAGCATTGCTACGTGTATATTTCACAAATTAATGATTATATTACACAAATTAATGATTATATCCAACAGTGTCTAAATTCTAATATTGGTACCCATACTTCACCAGCTGATCAACAACGAGATTCTTCTTCTTGTTCTGACCCGACCTTATGGCCTTAACTTCGATGGTGGCGTTTTTGCAGATCGTTTACCACAATCTACAGGGGTTGTTGATGTTGTAAAGGTTCCGGTCACATTACATGTATTACAACCCTTCGTTTGTATTTGAGAGAGAGTTTTGATACAATTATCGCATATATGCTGACTTTTATCAGGAGTTAAATCTACATCAGGATACACAGACGATAAGTTGACGTCGCCATCTTTTCTATCATGTGACTGTAAATAGTGCAGTGATTTGCCGATTCTTCCATCGTTTGTTTACGAGGTTATTTGTCGGTTACGGAAATGGCCGAGTTGTTACGATTGGTACCAGGCTAACACAAAACACTGACGTTACTTTGGAGTAGCGCTGCGCATGAATGAATGAGAATGTGAATTAAATCAAAGTATAATGTAAAATAAATAAAACAAAAGTCCAACTATCACATACATACGGCGATCTTACTACTTTACTCTATGCATTTTGCATTCTAAAGTATAAAGGATATTTCATAAAGTAATAACGTGATAACAACATCCATGTTTCCAAGATAAGTTTTAATTTTTCATATGAATGCATTTCAGATACAATGTACGGTAACATCGATTCCGAGTGTGACAGTTTTACTAGTAGGACACGACACTGATAGGGTACCAGCTTGTTTTTACGTGTGTATCCATACCCAAATCCTTCTTCGCTAAATGCCTAATATCTGTTTAATTACTTGACCTTTCTTGAGACTGAGTTAATTTTTACTCTGAGCCTTGTAATTTGTATGGGCGACGACTCTGATGTCACGCATTCTTCCTATATCGCTATTTTCTGAAGTGTGTGTGGGGGGGTGGGGGGTGGGGGTGGGGGGTGGGGGGTCATTGTTTGTCGCCACTGAATAGTCCCCGTTCACTGTGCTGCAGGGATGGTCGTCCTCGGGCAAAACACAGAATTCTTTGACGTGGAAAGGATTTGGAAGACGACAAGATGATTCCTCTGGCAGTTCTATTGTTTCTATCTCATCTTCAGAATATTCTGCCACCAACGGTGATGGGAATTTCGTCCGCTTTTCAGTACTGTATACAAATTAGAATGGGTTGTCGTGCTGTTTAAAAATAGTAAGGTTGGTACTCATTTCTTTCTGTGGTATATCTTGCTGTTTCTGGGATACAGAATAGTGCGATGGAATCATTTGTTTCTTTCTGGTCCTTATTACCTCCCCTGTTACGTGCAAATCCAGGGACCCTCTGGTTGCACGGAAGGATTGGTCACCAAATACATTGACCCCTGTAACAAGTCCTGCCTTCTTGAGCTTTACCCTTTCTTCTACTCGTATCCAGTTGTGGCTGTATAATTTTCGACAATTAATCGTTTGTAGGTTTTTGAAGGATTCCGATAAATCATATGCACTTTCATGAATTAAGTCCTTTCGCGGAATCATGTTTCACAAACTCCGATATTACTTCAACAATCACGGAAAATCTGCCCTTTTCTAATTGCTTCAGCTCTTGAAACATCCGTAGGGTCTTCTTCCTATTTATCAAGGAATGTAAATCTGCCTCATCTTCAATACATTTGTGACAGACTCATATTATACATGTATATTGTATAATATGATGGGTATATGTATAAAGAATCGGTTCAATGAATAAAATGCTTAGGCAAGGTAATGTAATTTAAACATGCAGTCAAGCATATAAATTTGGTCACTTGCCCAGTGTAATGGCCTGGGGTATATAATTATATTTTGGCCAAATGTCCCTTGTGTCTTTTAATTTCATTGGTGTTTTAGTTTGTCTTATGTCATTGGATTGGTCTTGGAGATTTTCTCTCCAAGAGTTCTGTTCTTTGTGGTCAGTCTTTATTCAGTTTTTGAAGAAGAGAGTTGATTTCAGTAGATCTGACATATTTTGACAATTAGACATAGACCGACATTTTTCCTCTTGAATGGTAAGTTAATAATTTATTACTAATGCTAAACTATTCTATAATTCCTTTACTAAATGTTAAATCTGTAATTTTGCATAAAATTCCTTTTGTTGCCACATTCCTGGAATAAATGATCAGTGAGAGTGAGACTTATATAATGTAAATATCTGTGATAGTAATGTATATGATTCGTCTCACTGTGATATTATTTTAAAGTAAAAGTATGTTTTATGACTTACAAGATACTGTAGATATCATAATTAATTTATAGATCAGACCAGTTTGGTGTCATCTGTAAATATTGTTCACTCGAGCCTATTCCCATAGAATGGTATGCTCACCATATGGTTTTTATTTAATTCAATAATTAATAATGTTAATACATATTATAATGATAATTATTGTAAAGTTTTATGATGAAGTTAAAGTCTATAGGACTTGGGAGATTTAATATGTGATGTATACAGGTATAGAGTTATCTCCCTTGATATAGATCACCCATGTAATGCTATAATCGTATATTGGTTGTACATCAGTAATTATGTGAAATTATAGTATTCATGTTTTATATAGCATATTACTTAAAATTGTTAAACATTGTTGTTATAGGGTTTCATCATTGGACAATTCGCGCATTGCATGGTGACTCCTGAATAAACGTCTTGTCGAGAACCCAAACAGGTGTTCCTGTTATTACTTTAAGGGATCGAGAAACCTGTTACACATGCTTGAGAGGTTGTTTTAATTCGTTCTTGAAGACGAGACACTTGTGTAATTATAGATTCTAATTTGGCTGTGCCCTTGGCGGAACGTCTTTTGTTCTTCCTAGAAAGTTTTTCTTCCACTCAATCAAAAGTGCTTTCATATTGCTTAAAGACTGCTTATGAATCTTGACAGCGTTTTCTAAGTCATCCCGCTGTTTATCATAGGACCTGAATTCATCCTCTATATTTCTTTCAGTCTCGTTCCTTGTTCTTGTCGGAAAGTGTTTAAGGATTTTCTGATGGCAACTTTCGATTTCTTGGAAGATATGCTAAAATCTGCGTGTGCGCGATTCCATACCATCAGACGAACAGCCTCCTGAAGACGAATGGTATCATCCTATGTTTGTTCTGTTTTTAAATACCTTCTTCTACCAAAGGAAAATCAATGGCATCACCCATGGTTAACAGTAAGTTGAAATAGCTGACGATGAACGATTTGTGGCGTTATGACGTTGAACTATTTTATGACGTCAATGTCAAAATGGCTTATATCAATCGTAACAACTCGACTATTTCCGTAACCGCAAGTTACAGAAAAGGACGAGCGCGTGATCTGATTGAGAGGCTTACAAACTTCGGCCAGAGTTCGTTTGCTCACAAACGTAGATGAGGCCTCGGAGATGAGTTTGATATGATATACCGTTTGATATAGATTCAATCAGATCATGCGCTCGTCCTTTTCCGTAACCCGTAAGAATGCGTTCAAGATCGTAGCGGCTAGCCTAGCTGCTAGGTATGGTGGCTGATTTATGCCATCTTACAATGCGTTGTCTTTTCGTTATTTTGAGGCGAAAAGTAACAGATATTATCATTTTGTCGTCTTTTCATTATTTCGGGACGAAAAGTCGCTAGATATCGTTTTCTTGTCTTTTCGCCTCGAAATAACAAAAGGACGATATAGTGTAAAATGACACAAATCAGCCGCCATACCTAGCCCCTAGGCTAGCAGCTACGATCTTGAACGCAGAGACCAATCGGACAATGGTTCTGCGCATGTGTTTTCCGTCAAATTGAGTTGACGAAAAGGCCTAGCGATAAGTTTCCAATTGCTCCAGCGACTTGGTGAGCAGTTTTGCACACTCGGTGCCGCCATATTTAATTACCTAATTATATGCGTGTCAAAGGGGAACGACGTAATCATGGACGCAGCCTTTTGACAAATCAACGATGTTTGCGTTTCCCCCCAAAGTTTTTAATGATTTATCCCTTATATTAAAATATAAAAAATTCAGTCTGATTAAAACCAGCCCCCCTTCTCCTATCGTCGTCACTTGAAAAGGGAAAAGAGATGCTACGATGTGCCTGGATAATACTGCCGTGATTTACACATTCACTGTTGTAATGCATTATAATCTATTCTCTATGTAAAATTATATGGAGCGCCAAATTAACACAAACTCAAATAATTGAAGATATCTTCAATTATTTGAAGATATCATCAATTCAATTATTGCTCTCTTTAATTGAATTAATGCGCGCATTAAATCAATTATTGCTCTCATCAAACGAATTAATGCGCGCTTCAATTCGATTATTGCTCTCATCAATTGAATTAACGCGCGCATCAATTGAATTAATGAGAGCAATAATTGATTTAATGCGCGCATTAATTCAATTATTGCTCTCTTCAATTCAATTGATGAGAGCATCAATTGAATTAATGAGAGCAATAATAGATTTGATGCTCTCATTAATTCAAATATTGCTCTCTTCAATTCAATTGATGAGAGCATTAATTTTGTAGAAATATTGCTCGCAATAATTGATTTAGAGCTCGGTATAAATAATTTGATGATCTCTTTAATTCAATTGAAGATATTTTTAATTATTTACAATGCCTTTGTATAAGGAATTAATGCGCGCATCAATTCTTTTAAAGAGAGCAACAATTCAATTAAAGAGATCATTAATTCAATTGTGGATATGTTGAATTGAAGATATCTTTAATTATTTAGTTGCTCTCTCTAAAAGAATTATTGCTCTCTTCAAATGAATTAAAGATATCATTAATTCAATTGAAGAGAGCAATAATTGAATTAATGCGCGCATTAAATCCATTATTGCTCTCATCAAATGAATTAATGCGCGCATCAATTCAATTATTGCTCTCATCAATTGATTTAATGCGCGCATTATATCAATTATTGCTCTCTTCAATTGAATTGTAGCGCGCATCAATTCAATTGTTGATATCATTAATTCATTTGAAGATATCATCAATTCAATTAAAACGCGCATCAATTCAGCAGAAGAATTAATGCTATCATCGATTCATTTAATGCGCGCAATAATTCAGAATTGAAGATATCATTAATTATTTGAAGAGATCTTTAATTAAATTGTTGCGCGCATCAAATGAATTGATGATATCTTCAAATAATTGAAGATATCTTCAATTATTTGAGTTTATGTTAATTTGGCGCTCCATAAAATTACCATTGTTAATAAATACCCCCCCCCCCCCTCACATAAAAACACCACACTGCAATGGGTGCAGTAGTGGGTAGAGGGGTATCCCTGAAATTTTACATTTTTGTGCTATCAACATTAACAATTAAGTGTAAAAAATGATTGTTTTATTATGAAATGGAATGTTCAAACATGGGTATAATTATATACACGTATATGAAAGTGATATTTGAATGTTATATTATTCGAAAGATTTTGAACATGAAATTGCATAATATGTTGAAAATTAACATATAAAAAGAATGAACATGACATGCAAAATCAAAATTGAACAATTAAAACAAAGCAAACAAACATAAAAATAATATCATCTACTGACTTTAAAGAAACATCCTAAAATAGAGCAAAACAGGACAGATACAAATCGGACAATTTTGGTGTTGTTTTATCTAGTCAAACATTAAACAAATATTAAACATATTATCCACCAGAATGGAAAAATTCCTAACATATTTTCCCACCATGTTGGGAAACATGGTGGGAAAATATGTTAGGAATTTTTTAATACTAAATTATGAGACGACGATACAAGAATACAACGGTATAAGGTCTCAACCATGTGCATTTTTTTCCTGCGCTGTAAATCGAAGGTTCTTATAAGGTATGCATCTGGAGATCTCTGTTCTGTCCCAATATTTTCCCAAAAAGCTTCAGACCAACCTGAATAGTTCATTGCATCTAAAGTTGAATAAAATCGATATTGTGCCATATAAATACATGTAATGTTACTGGAGAATTATTTTTATTTCAAATATAACAGATAGTTTGATATAAACGACTTCATTATAAGTGGAGTAGACTGTATAGATTCATTTCATTTGGTACCAATACTTTAGACCTAGTGACCTTAGACTACTCTTCAAAAAACTTTGACCCTGGATATATCTTTTGAACTGAAAGGAATAAGGTAAATGGGGTCACGCTTCTCGACGAGCTATGTTGCCATCTGACAACTCTTATTCATTACTCCGAAACAAAAACAATTAAAACACTCACACACAATTTCATTTGCAATTATTAGGAGCTTGTATCACTTTTTCGATGGTAAAATCATACTCCATATAATATTCTTTAACGTGACATTTTAAAAATTATGTTGGCCACAAATACCTGTCTATTCCTTCCCTTTTTTTTTTTTTTTTTTTAGCTCACCTGAACTATAAGAACAAGTGACGTTTTCTGGTCACATGTCCGCCGTCCGTCTATATGTCCATTCTTTCCCAGAACCAAAGGACAAACTTCAACTAAACTTGCCATAATCATGATTAATTTGAACATATTTTATTGTATAGATATACAAAGAGATTGGTAACAAGTTCTAGCAACTTCGACAACCTCTCCCGGAAAATATTATATTAATTAGTGTATATTTTGAAATTGTTCATATCATACCCGAGAGACAGGGTAGGACCATACACCTGAAGTATGGACACTACTACCCCCCCCCCCCCTTCTGATTTTTGTCGGCGATAATTTCTCCAAAATGTGTGGATTCCTTGTCTATCTTATCCCAATATCAATTTATGTAATCGTCTCACGTTTTAGAGATTGATATTCTACCGGTGTAAATTGTAATAAAATACATGTATCATATTATACTGGTAGAAGACCAATCTGTAAAGCTTACAAAAAGCGTGAAACGATTAGATAAATCGAAATGAAATTTCGGAGAAATTATCGCCGCAAAAAAAAAAAAAACCAGAAAGGGGGAGGGGTAGTATCTATACTTTAGGTGCCTTTGGGTAGGGCCACGGGGTCAAGGTTTGCTTGTGGAGATATTTGGGGAAATATTTTTTTTTTTAATTCTAAAGAGTAATATTGATATGCAAGCATCCTCAGGTAGTGCAGATTCAAGTTTGTTTGAACCACACTTGGGAGGTATGGTGGGGCAACAATAGCGGATCGAAATTTTACGTGGGAATATATACAGTGTATTTTTTTTTAAAGAAATCTTTATAAAGAGAAGATAATGAACCATGATCAATCTGAATGAATCCCATAAAGAATACAAAATTCAAAGTAGAGCAAACATGGACACTTGGACATACCATCAGTGGGATCAGATGCCTAGGAGGAGTAAGCATCCCCCTGTTGACCGGTCACACTTCTCGATAACCACTGGCCATGATTATCCATATCAAAATAGGCAAGAATTATAATGTAGTGCAGATATATATCTGGTCAAATCATGGTCCCTGGAGCTATAAGGTGGGGTTAAAAATAGGGAATTAAAGTTATACATGAAAAAAATATGTAGTACAGTTTAATAAAAATCTTTTTCAAGAGTATCAGGGTCACATTAAATCATGTTAATAAGCAAGCATTCCCAAGTTGTGTGAATTCAGTAACCCAGGGGTTAAGGTGGGGACTAAAATCCGGGGTCAACAGAACAGCAAGGCTATGCAAGGAATATTGATAAGGAAGTTTCCCTATGGTGTATGGATTCAACTTCAGACCCTGTGAGATTAGGATGGGATCAAAAATTTCCATGGCAATAAAGAAGATACAAAAAAAAACTTTTAAAAATCTCTTAAAGAAGAGCAGAACCAAGATTGCTCAGGTGAGCATTGTGGCTCATGGGTTTCTTGTTTTAAAAGATATACCAGTGTACCAAGTTTGATGACTGTCAAGCAAAGGATTCTCAAGACATTGAGTGGTCAATATATTCCTATGTGCAGTTTGACCCTTGACCATGTGACCTCAAAATCAATAGGGGTCATCTACTCCTTTTAAAGCCTAAGAATGAAATGGAGATCTGAAATTCTGCTGTAAAAGGTATGTGGTGTGATTATTCAAATTTCATAACATACTATGCCATAGCGTATGAATTTACACCATATCGGTAGCTTGAAATTAGTTTGAAACCCTTTCATGCCATGGCTGTGTCAAACTTACGACATAAAAATAGGCAGTGATTGCTCCTTCACCAAACATACAGCAACTAAATGCGAGAGCAACAGGTGTTTCAGATATGACCTTAAAATAGAGGTTCTGTCGCGGGACAGGTGTTGGCACATTAAAGAACCATCACAGCTAAGCTTGGGTCTAAATTTGTGGTACTTCAGCGACAGTTGGTGATGTCTCAATATGAGTGAAAAATTCTCCAAGGAACGTAAAACAAATCAACAAAAGCATGGTAACTTTTCTGTAGTTCAAACTTGCACGGATACAATGCATTTATGAATTCACAAACTCATTCATGATTATGATGCAGCATCTAATGAGCGACTAGTTATAATTTTTGCAACAGATCCATTCCTCGGTCATGGGTCTCTATTCTCTTTAAATATGCATGAATGATTCTCATATTGAGTTCATAAAGTCCCTTTTTTAAAAAATTGACAGAGCCTCTCTGATAAAGTTCAGTATGGAAGACTCTACAATCCTTCACAAATTTAAAGCCATATAGCTAATTCTGCTGTCTACTGAAAACTCTTGTTCATTGATCGATCATCCACCATCCATTACCAATCAAGCATTGAATGGAGATTTAAATCAATCTCTGAAGATGCCTATTCTTTATATAAATAGTAAACAGACATTCTTACACATCCATTTTAACACTTGTTTATTATCATTAAAAAGTGATACAAAATCATATACCATACATAATATACAGTCGTTACACAAGATACAATGTAATAACCCAGTAGCGTACACACGTATACATGTAAATATGGTTAATGGAACTAAACATACGGTCATGGCATTTATCCACAAAACTTTGTCATTGCAAAACATAACCTGCCTGTTTTTGCGTGGTTTACTATGCAGAACAGTATATGCAAGATGTATGAAAATGTCTACTTGTTTTCATTGATGGGTGCATAAGAAAAAAGACCACCCAATTTGTATGCATTATCGGTGTTGCAAATATTCATATAAAGTAGATTTCATGTTTGGACACAAAATAGTAGGTTGGTAGATGCAACACTCTGAAGTAAAGAGTTTATAAATTAATCCGATTTTAAGAATTTTTTTATTTTCAGGCCAACAAAACATGTAAAAATAAATATACTTAAATATACTGTTTCTTTGGTGGGTAAAAAAATAACTTCGGTTACAATTCTGTAAATAACAAAAACTAACAAAAATATCATTGCAAACTGCAAAATATACATAAAATTGTTTAAAGTGCACGAAAGTTCTCACAACATTCTTACAGTTAAGAAGAAGAATTATACAACCATATCTCATACGACTTGTTTTGTAGGGGGGGGGGTGTCTTTGATTAATGTAGATGTACATGTATATTCTGTCATGTTTTGATCGGTAATTTTATTGTAGCTTATCATCAATTTGTATGAATTCATTCATACTATGAAAGTCCTAAAAAAATATATTAACAGTTTTGAATACAGAATATAGGAACCATTATTTCGTCTCAGATTCCATCGCAGATTTTGTTTACTGTGTTAACTTGGGCAAGCACATGTAACTATAAACGAATCAGATATAGTGAGTTCAGACACCTAGCGTCATTTTTGAAGGAGGGGGGGGGTAGGGTAGAAAAAAAGGTGTTTTTTTTGTTTTAAAAAATATTTTAGTTAGCAAAAAGTAGTTCTCCTCAACCCTAAAATCAGGGGGTGGGTTGTTGGGGGTTTATATTATTATAACCCTTCAGTACGCTCATTATGTAAGATCAATGCATCGTTTTTAATCTATTATTCACCAATACTGTAAAATGACCAGCTAATAAATCAATGTTTGCATAAGAACTTTGTATGTGATAATAATGGGATACATTAAAGTACATCACATGCTATTAGGGGGAAAGCACCCCCACCCACCCCGTTGCTACGAACCTGAAGATAGGTGCATTAAATGTGATTATTTATGACATTACTGCATAGTGGTTGGTTGGCATAATGACTTGAGAAAATCGAACAAACTAAGTAAATATCCACATATGGTAGAAGAAATACACAGTAATTTGTAGCCATTTGCTTCTAAACATCACAAATTTAATCTAATAATTAACTCATGTTTTTGGTACTATAATCCTCAAATCTGGCAACATTTTTGTATCAAAAATGAATTCTCTTTAGCCATCACTAATTTGTATACAAGAGTTGCCCAAGTAACACATATTTTCGTAACTTCTTTTTCAGGAGAGTTCCGAATTTTTATAGTTCCGACATGTAATGTCATATATTAGCTCATACAACAGTATATATATATATATATATATATATATATATATATATATATATATCACAGAGAAATAGAAACAGCTCCATTGAGGTATGTGACACAGTTCAGTCTTAGTATAGGATGGAAATCAGAATATACACTGTATGTATCAGAATATACACTGTATGTATCAGAATATACACTGTATGTATCAGAATATACATTGTATGTATCAGAATATACACTGCATGTACATGTACATTTGTACTATAACAAAGTCACAATACATGTACTTCATTCAAAGATTAAATGGAACATTAATTTTCAGATGTCAGTCATATAAATGTAATACAAACAATTGTTGATACAAATTGAATACAATCTGACTAGTTGACTGGTAATCCCGACATTTTTGATAGCTAGCTATTATTGGTTTCACTGCGTTTTTCCTTGTTATTTTCTGTGTGCTTTTCCTTGTCCTTCTCTCTGATAGACTGGTATCTACTTTGTGCAAATCCTGTTCCTGTTCAATTAAACTTTGACATTTACTTCCAAAGTCTACATCTCGCCATTTACCATCTGCATCGACTAACAGTCTACACACTAAGTGTGACAATCTTAATGTACATGTACACAGTACAACACACTAGTAGCAAAGTGCTAAGGAAAAACAATTTTGATGCATTATAAATGTAATTTGTTATATCCAGTAAGTCCATAAGTTTTAAAACTACAAAAGATAAGTATTCAAGTACCTATATAAAGTATATTCAATATTCACTAGTATTTTCCAATTCAATAATTCATATCTACAATGCTTACATGTAGAATAATGTATGCCTAGAATTTTTTGGCCTGTATTTATTTTGCCCATATGCATTGAAAAACAAGTTTTTCTCTGTTTTTTGTATTCATTCAAAAATCATTCATTACTACTTTAGGATAATGAGCCCAATTTTGAGTTTGCTACATGAACAAGAATTTCCCAGTATAACGTAGCATAATATTTTACTGTGGACTTTAATGATCTATTAATTAGAAAATGTACATGGTTTCTTTTTTATGAAAAAATAATTACCTTCTTGGTCCATATGTTTTAGATCTGTCATTTCATGTTTTAACCGCTGTCTTAGTAAGATAAGATAAAATAAGATAAGATAAGATATTCTTTATTTCCTCCGACTTAACGGAGAGTTTGTGGAAATTACATGTATCAAACATAGAACATATTTACATAGTGGAGAATATAAGTAACATATAACCATATATTTAGGTAACAAATCATCTAGAACTTTCGGCAATCTACAATAAAGCAACTTCTTATTCTGTATAATGAGAATATGCAAGTTGTAGATAATGTGTATAATAAATCGATATATTTGGGAAAAAATAGAGGAATGGTCCGCTCTCAAGAGTCTGCCAAGAAAGAGCAGTTGGCATTTATCTATATAGCCTTGTATAGTCCAAAGTCCAAGGTTCGATATACTTTCAAGTGAAGGTGAGAATTTCGAAAAACCTTGAACGATCTATTCAAGCTTTTGAATTTTAGTATTTGATAAAGTCGGCCAGAGTTCACAAGAATAGAAGGCAGAAGGCAAAACGATCCTTTTCCATATTTTAGCAGATACAGCTGGGTGTAATCCAGTTTTGTTGACTCCGATTGAATATAACGAATGTATTTTACATCTCACAGTTTTACATACACGTTCTGTTAATTTATAATTTTTCATATTTCCTTGTAAAAGGCATCCAGCGTATACAATTGAGTCACTCTGAGGAATATCATTACCAAAAAGAGTAATACAGTAATCCTTTTTTTGTGATTTACTGAATGTAACAAAAACACTTTTAGATGGATTGTAATGTAGCCTCCATTTGTAAGCATATTATTCGACAATATTTAACATATTTTGTAAGACCTTTGGTGAATAACTAGTAAGTGCAGTATCATCAGCTAATAAAATACCCGGGATATGTACATCTCCAAGTCTTAGTCCATAATTATATTTACACAGTTCATGCAAGAGATCATTTATATATACAAGAAACATAAAAGCACTCAGCACTCTTCCTTGTCCTACACCTTGAGATATTTTAAACAGGCTTGAATTAAGACCTCCAAAAGATACAAAACATTTGCTATCATTATACCAGTATTTTAAAATTTGCCAAAATCTACTGTCAATATTCAGATAATACAATTTAATCAGAAGGCCATTATGCCATATTCGGTCGAAAGCCTTTTCATTGTCTAAAAATGCACAGAAAACCGGTGAACCTCTTGAGATATAATAATTTAAGGCTTCTTTCAAAACAAAGCAAGCTGGAATCGCTCCATATTCGCATCTAAAACCAAACTGTAAATCGTGTGGAAAAGTCACATTATTATGTGTAAAACTTTGTTCAACTCTTGACAAAAGTATTTTTTCAAACAATTTGCTAATTACAGAAGTAAGTGTGATACCTCTATAGTTTGTAGGATTACATTTATCCTTGTTTTTACCTTTGTATATCGATATAATTTTACCTACTCTAAACATTTCAGGTACATATTTACACTCCAATATATTATTGAAGAGTATGCATAAATGTTCAATCAATTTGTTTCCTCCGTGTATAAGATGTTCGTTTGTTAAGAAGTCAGGTCCAGGAGCCTTGCCTTTAGAGAGGTGTTTCACTTGGTCCATAATATCATTTCGAGTTATGTGATCTTCTTTTGGATAAGGTTTATTTTGAAGGTTGATATCCTTTTCTATGCGCTCAATATCATTATCAATGTTTTGCTTGAAATCGTCATCAAATTTATCTGGTACATATTTTTCGTCAGCAAGGTCAGAGTAATAGTCTCTCCATAAGTTACATATGCTTTTGACATCGTCTGTTGTATTACCGTTGTAAGTTAATTTTTGTGAAACTGCTGTTGAAGTACGTTTTGTGTTTCTCCATGCTGTTTTATAGAATGTTCCTATGTCAATTTCTGCAGCTTTGTCTATTTCATCAAATATTGAAAGATTCCAGTCTTTTCTTGCTTGTCTGTGTTGTTGTCTAAAAATCCTTTTTTGGGTTTTGTAATTTACATAAGATGTGCTGTCTTTATTTCTGGGAGATCCTTCTGATTTCCATATTCGTCGTGCACACCTCATTTCATAATGAACAATTTGTAGGTTTGATCTTTTCCAGTAGGGTTTGAGATGGGATCTAAATCTTCCATATGGTATATGTTGGTCTGCGGCAGATAGAAGTGAGGCAGTAATGTGAACAAGGTGTTGGTCAATATCATCTGTGGAAAGATTAGTTACGTTGGATTTATTCAAAAGATGTTGGGTTGTTTCTGTAAAGTTCTTAAGGTTTTTGGGATCAGCAGATGACCATTTAGGAATATTTCTTGACATATCAGGTGGCAGAAGTTGAAAAATATTCGAGGTATTTATTTCACAAAGTAGAGGTGAATGGTCTGATATTTCATATTTGAAGTCGTTAAAGATTTCCTTGTACTTTACTTCACACTCTAGCCATTCAGGAACTAAAATGTAATATATGATAGATTTGGAAGTTTTGTCTTTTGTTTGAAATGTGTATTGATTTTCCATCTTGAATATACTACACAAGTTTCTGTCATGCATTAGTTCTGTAAGAAGCTTTGACTTTGAGCTTGTGGTTTTGTTTATAAAGTCAGTGTTGAAGTCACCGCAAATAAGTACAGGTCCAATGTCACACAGTTCATCAAATAAATCGAAGACTTCTGATAATACATTTTTGTATTCTTTGAATGTACATTTGTAGATGGCAGAAGGCATCCAATTATAAACAGTTCATTTGCACCATAAGCGAGCTTAATACTCATAATTCTTTCACTATATGACCTTACACCCTGAATATTGAATTCAGTGGATTTGCGAATTAAAAAGGCGATTTCTCCTCTTGTAATGTTGTTTTTAGAAATACCAGGAGTAGCAATACTGTATATGGAGTTTGGGAAATATGTATTTAGAATTGATAAGTTGTCCTTACAAAGCCAATGCTCAGAAATAAAGACTATGTCTGAAAAAGACGCTACTTCTGTTAACTCAGGTAAACAGCTAAATACACCGTGTACATTCCAACAAGATAATATCATGAAAGTTATTATTTGAAAAAACGGATTCATAGTCAGTCTTCTGAACGTCCCATGTCTGTATGATCGTTGTTTTCCTGGCGGGCAATCCAATCTCTAACAAGGATTGTTTCAGGCCAAAAGTCAGATTCCTGAGTTTTATCATAATCGTCCTCGTCTATGTTGGCACGGATAACGAAGGTTGGAAATTTCCTCTTTGAATGATGTGCAAGGAGGTAAATACCATGAATGTTTACGCCTCGATGATCACACCATTCCTTTATGTCATCTTTCACCTCTTCATAAGATGTTCCTCTTGCCTTGATATTTGCCAAAACAATACGTCTGCTTTTCCGTTTTCCTCGAACGAATGTATAACCTGTAAACGTTTATTTAGATCTCGGGTTTTCTTGTTTTTTATGTACTCGGTTGATGTTTTCTTTTTTGTAGTAATTTTGTGCACTTTCTACTCTCTTTGAGGATGCAACGCTTGCATATGTAGTTCGCTGATTCTGAAGATTGCTGTCATCAATGCTATCGTCAGAGTTTGACACTGGAGAATAATCGTTTGGGTCTATTGTAGGTGCAGACTGGAATATATAATTAGTCCCAGTCTTTGAATGATCCATGTTGGTATCCATGTTGGTATCGCAATCATCCAGTGTATTTTCCCTACTGCATGTAGGCCCGGCGTCTTTGTTGCTGTCCCAAGAGAGTTGTATAGGATCTGCTTGCATGTCCGCATGGTTCGTAGACTTCGCTTGAACTGCAAGACTTGATATTTTCCGAGTCGTCTTTTGGTTTCTTTCAATTTTCTTAATTTCTCTCATAATATCTGACTTAAGTCCTTTATCTTCTTCACTGTTTTTCAGTCCTTGTTTCAGGTACTTTATTTCCGACTTCAGTTGGGATTCTGAGTTAGCTAAACGGCACTTTTCTTCGTTGAATGATGATATCTCTGCTTGAAGTCACTGATTTCTTCGTTGAATGATGATATCTCTGCTTGAAGTCACTGATTTCTTCGTTGAATGATGATATCTCTGCTTGAAGTCACTGATTTCTTCGTTGAATGATGATATCTCTGCTTGAAGTCACTGATTTCTTCGTTGAATGATGATATCTCTGCTTGAAGTCACTGATTTCTTCGTTGAATGATGATATCTCTGCTTGAAGTCGCTGATTTCTTCGTTGAATGATGATATCTCTGCTTGAAGTCACTGATTTTCTGTTCGGAGGAGTCGTAATTCACTGTTCGTCGACTTCAGCTCTGCAACGAAAACCTTTGTGATTTCCGATAATTGTTCTTTTATTGGGTGTAGCTCAGATTCCAGAATTTCCACAATATCCGAAAACGAAAAGCTTGTTGCGTCACTGTTCACCTGTTTGTCATCTGTATGTAAACTGGTCTCCTGTATACATACACTGTTTTTAAGTCTGTACCTACTCATGACTTCCTTTTGAAACTCGCATGTTGAGACAATACCTTCTCCAAATGCGTAGATATAATATACATCTGTAGCATACTTCTCTGAAAGGGATTTTCCTGTTCTTACTTTTCTACGTTCAGTCAAATATCCTGGTGGAAATTCTTCAAAATTTGCTTTTGCATAGTCGTACATACCTTTCCGTATCTCATTGATATGTTCAGGGTTGTCATCATACTTTTCAATGAGGTTCTGCACGAACGTGTCCTTATCATATTGACCAAACTGTTCTTTAATTTCAGTGTATATCTCACTTTCAATTTCCTCTGAGGCTTGGGTACTGTAGACATTGTCATCATTACTCTCATTTGCATTTCTTTCCTTCATGTTTTGATTTCTTTGGATTTTTCGTGGTTTAGAATGTGTTTGCTATACTGCATATAACTTTTGGCCAAACCTGTATTTCTAAATCCATCGAGCGTGACTCCTTTACAACTGAGTTTCGTTACACCTGAGTGATTTTATGCAGGTAAACAAAAAACCAGTAACCGTAAGTTCATAAAAACTCCTTCAAAATTATTACACATGAATAATTGAACCTATAGATGGATTAAGTAGGATACAACAAGCAATCGTACCAAATATCAGCTATCAATTCACTCTGGAAATGTGATTTTCAGAACCTATATTAGTCCCGGTTCTCACCTGCCCAGCATTATCGAGGGGCTCCATACGGGTTGTGATCAGTGGGATCAGATGCCTAGGAGGAGTAAGCATCCCCCTGTTGACCGGTCACACTTCTCGATAACCACTGGCCATGATTATCCATATCAAAATAGGCAAGAATTATAATGTAGTGCAGATATATATCTGGTCAAATCATGGTCCCTGGAGCTATAAGGTGGGGTTAAAAATAGGGAATTAAAGTTATACATGAAAAAAATATGTAGTACAGTTTAATAAAAATCTTTTTCAAGAGTATCAGGGTCACATTAAATCATGTTAATAAGCAAGCATTCCCAAGTTGTGTGAATTCAGTAACCCTGGGGTTAAGGTGGGGACTAAAATCCGGGGTCAACAGAACAGCAAGGCTATGCAAGGAATATTGATAAGGAAGTTTCCCTATGGTGTATGGATTCAACTTCAGACCCTGTGAGATTAGGATGGGGTCAAAAATTTCCATGGCAATAAAGAAGATACAAAAAAACCTTTTAAAAATCTCTTAAAGAAGAGCAGAACCAAGATTGCTCAGGTGAGCATTGTGGCTCATGGGTTTCTTGTTTTAAAAGATATACCAGTGTACCAAGTTTGATGACTGTCAAGCAAAGGATTCTCAAGACATTGAGTGGTCAATATATTCCTATGTGCAGTTTGACCCTTGACCATGTGACCTCAAAATCAATAGGGGTCATCTACTCCTTTTAAAGCCTAAGAATGAAATGGAGATCTGAAATTCTGCTGTAAAAGGTATGTGGTGTGATTATTCAAATTTCATAACATACTATGCCATAGCGTATGAATTTACACCATATCGGTAGCTTGAAATTAGTTTGAAACCCTTTCATGCCATGGCTGTGTCAAACTTACGACATAAAAATAGGCAGTGATTGCTCCTTCACCAAACATACAGCAACTAAATGCGAGAGCAACAGGTGTTTCAGATATGACCTTAAAATAGAGGTTCTGTCGCGGGACAGGTGTTGGCACATTAAAGAACCATCACAGCTAAGCTTGGGTCTAAATTTGTGGTACTTCACCGACAGTTGGTGATGTCTCAATATGAGTGAAAAATTCTCCAAGGAACGTAAAACAAATCAACAAAAGCATGGTAACTTTTCTGTAGTTCAAACTTGCACGGATATAATGCATTTATGAATTCACAAACTCATTCATGATTATGATGCAGCATCTAATGAGCGACTAGTTATAATTTTTGCAACAGATCCATTCCTCGGTCATGGGTCTCTATTCTCTTTAAATATGCATGAATGATTCTCATATTGAGTTCATAAAGTCCCTTTTTTAAAAAATTGACAGAGCCTCTCTGATAAAGTTCAGTATGGAAGACTCTACAATCCTTCACAAATTTAAAGCCATATAGCTAATTCTGCTGTCTACTGAAAACTCTTGTTCATTGATCGATCATCCACCATCCATTACCAATCAAGCATTGAATGGAGATTTAAATCAATCTCTGAAGATGCCTATTCTTTATATAAATAGTAAACAGACATTCTTACACATCCATTTTAACACTTGTTTATTATCATTAAAAAGTGATACAAAATCATATACCATACATAATATACAGTCGTTACACAAGATACAATGTAATAACCCAGTAGCGTACACACGTATACATGTAAATATGGTTAATGGAACTGATCATACGGTCATGGCATTTATCCACAAAACTTTGTCATTGCAAAACATAACCTGCCTGTTTTTGCGTGGTTTACTATGCAGAACAGTATATGCAAGATGTATGAAAATGTCTACTTGTTTTCATTGATGGGTGCATAAGAAAAAAGACCACCCAATTTGTATGCATTATCGGTGTTGCAAATATTCATATAGTAGATTTCATGTTTGGACACAAAATAGTAGGTTGGTAGATGCAACACTCTGAAGTAAAGAGTTTATAAATTAATCCGATTTTAAGAATTTTTTTATTTTCAGGCCAACAAAACATGTAAAAATAAATATACTTAAATATACTGTTTCTTTGGTGGGTAAAAAAATAACTTCGGTTACAATTCTGTAAATAACAAAAACTAACAAAAATATCATTGCAAACTGCAAAATATACATAAAATTGTTTAAAGTGCACGAAAGTTCTCACAATATTCTTACAGTTAAGAAGAAGAATTATACAACCATATCTCATACGACTTGTTTTGTAGGGGGGGGGGGGGGTGTCTTTGATTAATGTAGATGTACATGTATATTCTGTCATGTTTTGATCGGTAATTTTATTGTAGCTTATCACCAATTTGTATGAATTCATTCATAATATGAAAGTCCTAAAAAAATATACTTACAGTTTTGAATACAGAATATAGGAACCATTATTTCGTCTAAGATTCCATCACAGATTTTGTTTACTGTGTTAACTTGGGCAAGCACATGTAACTATAAATGAATCAGATACAGTGAGTTCAGGCACCTAGCATCATTTTTGAAAGGGGAGGGGGGGGGGGGGGCAGAAAAAAAGGTGGGTTTTTTGTTTTAAAAAATATTTTAGTTAGCAAAAAGTAGTTCTCCTCAACCCTAAAATCAGGGGGTGGGTTGTTGGGGGTTTATATTATTATAATCCTTCAGTACGCTCATTATGTAAGATCAATGCATCATTTTTAATCTATTATTCACCAATACTGTAAAATGACCAGCTAATAAATTAATGTTTGCATAAGAACTTTGTATGTGATAATAATGGGATACATTAAAGTACATCACATGCTATTAGGGGGAAAGCACCCCCACTCACCCCGTTGCTACGAACCTGAAGATAGGTGCATTAAATGTGATTATTTATGACATTACTGCATAGTGGTTGGTTGGCATAATGACTTGAGAAAATTGAACAAACTAAGTAAATATCCACATATGGTAGAAGAAATACACAGTAATTTGTAGCCATTTGCTTCTAAACATCACAAATTTAATCTAATAATTAACTCATGTTTTTGGTACTACATTGTATAATCTTCAAATCTGGCAATATTTTTGTATCAAAAATGAATTCTCTTTAGCCATCACTAATTTGTATACAAGAGTTGCCCAAGTAACACATATTTTCGTAACTTCTTTTTCAGAAGAGTTCCGATTTTTTATAGTTCCGACATGTAATGTCATATATTAGCTCATACAACAGTGTATATATATATATATATATATCACAGAGAAATAGAAACAGCTCCATTGAGGTATGTGACACAGCTCAATCTTAGTATAGGATGGAAATCAGAATATACACTGTATGTATCAGAATATACACTGTATGTATCAGAATATACATTGTATGTATCAGAATATACACTGCATGTACATGTACATTTGTACTATAACAAAGTCACAATACATGTACTTCATTCAAAGATTAAATGGAACATTAATTTTCAGATGTCAGTCATATAAATGTAATACAAACAATTGTTGATACAAATTGAATACAATCTGACTAGTAGACTGGTAATCCCGACATTTTTGATAGCTAGCTATTATTGGTTTCACTGCGTTTTTCCTTGTTATTTTCTGTGTGCTTTTCCTTGTCTTTCTCTCTGATAGACTGGTATCTACTTTGTGCAAATCCTGTTCCTGTTCAATTAAACTTTGACATTTACTTCCAAAGTCTACATCTCGCCATTTACCATCTGCATCGACTAACAGTCTACACACTAAGTGTGACAATCTTAATGTACATGTACACAGTACAACACACTAATAGCAAAGTGCTAAGGAAAAACAATTTTGATGCATTATAAATGTAATTTGTTATATCCAGTAAGTCCATAAGTTTTAAAACTACAAAAGATAAGTATTCAAGTACCTATATAAAGTATATTCAATATTCACTAGTATTTTCCAATTCAATAATTCATAACTACAATGCTTACATGTAGAATAATGTATGCCTAGAATTTTTTGGCCTGTATTTATTTTGCCCATATGCATTGAAAAACAAGTTTTTCTCTGTTTTGTATTCATTCAAAAATCATTCATTACTACTTTAGGATAATGAGCCCAATTTTGAGTTTGCTACATGAACAAGAATTTCCCAGTATAACGTAGCATAATATTTTACTGTGGACTTTAATGATCTATTAATTAGAAAATGTACATGGTTTCTTTTTTATGAAAAAATAATTACCTTCTTGGTCCATATTTTTTAGATCTGTCATTTCATGTTTTAACCTCTGTCTTAGTATGTGTTGCATTAATTCTCTTCTGAAATAATGATTAATGTTCAAAGGTACATTACTTATATATCTGTATAAGGGTCAGAAGCAAGCTCGTTCATAAAGTGTTCTGAAACATCAGAAAATGGTCCTACACGTACCTGTGGGCTGGATTCACAATGCCAATTTTCTCGAGCTTAATGTCATTCATCCTAATAAGTGTCCTCCCTGCATAAAAATAACCTTAAGCTTAAGGCATTATGTTCATTACTGCATAAGTCTGGGTATCCTTGATATAAATAATGGACATTTATAAATATCAGTTGTACCTAGGTGTTCAGAAGGACTGAACATTGACCAAAATAACTTCCATGTTATTTTGAAATACTAGTAAACACATGTACCGGTAACAACAGGCCCATGGGCCACATCACTCACCTGAATCACCTTGGCCCTGCCATTGTTCAGCTGTTGTGATTTTTAAAAGATATTTTTTTTATCAATCTTTATTCCCATGAAAAATGTTGACCCCATATTGTGGCCCCCAACCTAGCCCCAAAGGATCACAACAAAAATGCAATGACATTCATAAAGCACATAAATGCCTCAACACCAATATGACTAACATGCTCATGCTGCTCTGGATAAGACAAAGGTCACAGATCATGGTATGATACAAAAGACCTTGCCATAAGAAATCTATAAACAAAATATGAAAGCTCTATATTCAATAGTTAAGGAGATATTGAATAGGTAAGATTTTTATCAAAAGTAGGTCAAACTTCTGGGTCAAGGTCACAAGGTCAAATATGGAAGTAAATGAAGGTCTTGCCATAAAAATCTATATACAAAATATAAAAGCTCTTCCATACATAGTTCAGGAAATACTGAGTAGGTCAGTTTTTTTTAAAGAAAGTAGGCCAAGGTCACAAGATCAAATATGACTGTATCACAAGGTTGTCTTATCATAAAGAATCTATATACAAAATATGAAAGCCCTACCTTGAATACTTCTGACAATATTTAATAGCGAGCGCAGCGAGTCAGCGCGGAGCGCTTGCTCATACTGCGAGCTCTAATGACTAGAGCGCGGGAAATAATCCGAGCTAAATCTCAACCTCTAACAAGAATTTTTTTTTGACGCCAATCCCAGAAGTCCCTCGTACAAAATGGTGGATGGTTCGATACGTAAAATAATAATTAAAAAAAATCTTTGAAGTATTACAAACTTTTCTTATTTGAAAGGAAAGGATGAAAATCATATTGTTCCCCCTTTCTTTTTCTTTTTAAAATATTGTCTAAAGAAATGTAAACAGTCACGTCACAACTACCAGGCTACATCACAACACGCTCGTTGCTTTTCCCGCTAAACTGGTTCCTACATTGGCGAGAAGAGCAAGACAGTAATCCTACGTATTGACAGTGAACCAGATCAGTTTTCCTTGTTTTCAATATACATTTTTTGAAAACGTATTCAGATATGCTGCGCTCGCTCCAACGGTCACACCGTAATCATATTAGGTTACATTTTCTTAAAAGTAGGTCAAAGTTGAAGGTTATTAGGTCAAAAGTTATAGTATGAAATAAAAGGTATTGTCATAAAAAATTTATAAACAAAATATGAAAGATCTGTCTTAAATTGTTCAGGAGATATTGAATCGGTCAAATTTTTCTAAAGTAGGTCCAACTCCATAACTGCCATAATCTATATACAAAAAATTAAAGCCCCACCTAAAATTACTCTGAATATATTTTGTAGGTTATATTTTCTTAAAAGTAGGTCAAACTCCAAGTTCAAGCTCAAAGGTCATGATATGAAATAAACTGTCTTACCATAAGAAATATGCATACGAAATGTGAAAGATCTACCTTCAGGACATATTGAATAGGACTAAGGTCAAATTTTTATAAAGAGTAGGTCAAACTTCCAGATCAAGGTCACAAGATCACACACCATTGCATCACCTGAAAGGTCTTTCTGTAAGGAATGTATATATGTTCAAGAATTAATTTATTTTAAAAAATTCCAATATATAAGCATATACATACATCTTTTTGATCCCCTATGGTGGCCCCATCCTACCACCTGGGACTAAGAATTGCACAAATTTGGATCTACTCTATGTCAGAAAGCTGCCATGAAAATTTCCACTTTTATGGTCTTGTGGTTTTTGAAAAGAAGATTTTTAAAGATTTTCCTTATATACTTGTATGTAAAAGTTTGATTACCTATCGTGGCCCCACCCTACCCTCAGGGGCCATGGTTTTACAAACTTAAATCTGCACTATGTCAAGAATCTTTCATGTAAATTTGAACTTTTCTGGCCCAGTGGTTATAAAGAAGATTTTTCCTGTATATTCCCATGTAAAACTTTGATCCCCTATTGTGGCCCCAACCTATGCCTGGAGGCCATGATTTTAACAAACTTGAATCTGCACTATGTCGGAGACCTGCCATGTAAATTTGAACTTTCCTGGTTTAGTGGTTCTTGAGAAGAAGATTTCCCCTAATTATATTTGTATGTAAAACTTTGACCCCCTATTGTGGACCAACCCTATCCCCCTGGGTCATGATTTTAACAAACTTGAATCTGCACTATGTCACAGAGCTTTCATGTAAATATTTCAGCTTTTCTGGCCCAGTGGTTCTTGAAAAGATATTTAAATGGCTGCACCATATATTGGGATTTTTGTGATTATCTCCCCTTTAAAGGGGGCATGACTCTACTTTTGAACAAGAGCTATAGCGCTTTTGTTGACAAAACGGTCGACTCAGAAATCTAAAGGGAAAACACCTATCTCCAATAATAGACTGGCGCGTTATTTTTAAATATAAGGCCAACGTTTTTAATGTTTCGTTAACCAAGATAAATAACTGTTGCAGTTTAGCATTACTGACATTTATATGAGTCATTCTTTAATCAATAAACCATGTTCCTATGTGGAATGATGAACAGTACAATATTTTCATATGTGCATTCATATCACACAACAACCCTTTTACATATGGCATTACTTAGCTCACTGTCTTTTTCTAACATGACTGCAGCATCTTTAATATATTTCATCAGTTCATTTGCCTTTGGTTGATAATTCGAGTGTAATTAGCTTTGCCTAAATATCATATGACAGTTGCTACATGAGTTTTTAATATTTACTTTTGAGAAGTCAAACTGTATAACAGTTATTTTCCTCCCTTGACCTATTTTAATTATTACATAGTGTACATTTGTGTCCCTTTTCTTGTAGTACTATTTGTTTAGCTTTTCATCAGCCACATTACGATTTGAAAATCCTGTGCATACAGGAACATATTAGTGTAAACAAACGGAACTACAGTGATCTCAGAATGAATTCCTTTTCTTTAAGTTGTAATTTGCAAATATTGGAAGTTATGATAAAAATGACTGATATTTGTTAGAATATATGCCTACTCAAAAGCGGTAAATCTAGTACTGTGTTGTAAATACAAAAACCGAAAACGGACACTTTTCATTCAATGCATGATTTTATAAAGGTACTTTTTAAAAAAATGATGTTGAATAAATCTTTATGTTTAACTAGAAGTATTTCTTCTTTTTCATAGTTTTAATGATTCCAAAATATACATGTAGGCCTATATAGTGTACTCCCGACGGTCCTAGTTTACGATCGATGATTTATAGATAATATCAAAACCGACGAACAGAACAACTTCATTCTTTTCGGGAACATTCTTTATGTCCAAATTGATCCACACAATAAAAAAACAACAATAATAATATATATAAATTCTTAAACTTGAAATATCGCCTACTCAAAATGGGTCATTTATAACCAATTTTCCACTTCGGATGAAAGTGAAAGTGAAAACCTTTACATAGCAAATTAGTTTAATTACCATCTAATGTGCGGCAAGCCGCATTGCCTTTAAATTTTGAACAAAAAAAGTCAAGGTGTGAATTAAAATTTTCGGGGGGGTTGGGTTAATGGGGGCAAATCAATAATTTTAAAATAAATGACATTTCGAAATTCCAAGCAGGTGTTATATTATTTAAAACAAAATCTATTTACGATTTTTAAAATTTTTTTTTAAATATATTTGTATCTAAAATCATATATTTTTAGTATATTTTCTAAAATTCGGGTTGGAATTTTCTTCCTTCCCCAACAAAACAATATCTAATAGGAAATTTGAAGGACCAATTTTACAAAAAGAAATTAATTTATCTTGATTTTCAAATGATGAAAATTTACATATATTAAAGTTCAGAATTTGTTATATTGTTAAAAATCGTATATCAACAAAATCACATACATTTTGAATATTTTCTATTATTATAAAAAAAAAATTAAATACCGTACTATCTTTTATTTTATTTTTATTCTTAAATAGAATTATTTTTTGCGAAAAATAAACGTACATAATTGAAACAGAACAGAACACATAATTTAGTACGTTTGACTAAAAAACCATAACAAATCGGGCAATATGTAAAATGGAGTATTTGCAATTTTTCAGACCTGTTACGTTACATCTACTATATACTCTATATAATCACGGTGATGTTTATTTATGCTTATCAAATAAAGATACTATCAACATTATCATATAGATATCTTTATTGAGTAATTTGGGTAAACACAAATATAAACTGACATTGTATAGCAGAATATTTGTAAAATATGATATTCAAGAAAAAAATACTTATGTAGGCGAAATTGCATACCAAGTGCGCTATACTTCTTTGAATCCCCTTTACCAAAGGATGCTTTTTGCCAAGTTTCATTGAAATTGGTAACATGGTTCTGGAGAAGTATATAATATGAAAAGTTTACAGACAGACAATGGACAATGGGTGATCAAAAAAGTTCACTTGAGCTTCAGCTCCGATGAGCTAAAAATAACTTCAATATGCACAGTGTTAAAGGCAAAGTCTCATGGGTACTGGGACAAATGTTCCAGATTCCCAGCAATGATTTCATTACTTTCACATAATGATTTTTTTCTCTTCAAAAAGTATTCTCTACAAAACATACCAGTGACCTCTTGCTGCAGAAAAAGTTCTCCATACTTTTCATGGAGAGCACCACACCATTTCTTCATCCACTTGTTCACATCAGCACAGTCCCAGAAGTACAGAGGTTTTGGTTTACTCTTGTTCACCTTTTTGCCATGAGGATGAACAGAGCTGACTTGGTCTCTAGCTTTGGACTGTCACAAAATATAATCAATATCAAAATGCAAATATGTACTTAAAAGCATCATATTGTTATGCTATCTTGACATTTATGTAAATAAATCTAATACTTGAATAATAATAAATGTGAAATATTTAATGAAGACACTATATATACAAACATTAAAAGCAGGAGATGATTCTTCACTTTATGAATATTAAATCTTACCATGACAAAAAATGACCTCAAAGTACCAGGTAAGCAAACAAATTTTAATTGGCGAAATGCCAATGTTATTATCAATTTGTAAAGTTTTTGAATTTTATATGTGATATACACAGAGATAATATTTTAATAGCTTCCCTGTTCTAATTGACAAGTAATTGCAGCATTTATCATTGAGTATTTCCTTAAAAAAGTATATAATCAGACTAATAGAACTTCAGCCAAAAATAAGTGGTCAATTTCATTTTTCACTATATATAATACCCGGTACATATATTTCATCTCACTTTTTTAAAAACTCCAATCCATCGATTCTACTCTTTGGATGATTTTGATTACATAATTAAAAAGTCAATGAATTTTTTATGTTAATATAGTGTTATTCAGGGTTTTCAATAAGTAACTAGATGTGTCGGCAAGACACGAATGCCTCTGCCTGTAGTAAAGTCAAATCTAGGAAATCCATTGAATCATAGCATTGAATGTGGTATTCAGATCAACGAACCGGAACAAAACTCAAACTTGATCTGTAACTCATCAATAAACCTGCATACAAAAATCAGTTCAATATATCAAGGCATTCAGAAAAAAAGTCCACAAAATTGGTTGTTAACAGTATTTGTTTAAAGTGGCACGACTCCATTTAAAATCAACGAACCAGAACAAACCTCACACTTGATCTGTAACATAACAATATACACCTGCCTACAAACTCGATCTGTAACATAACAATATACACCTGCCTACAAACTCGATCTGTAACATAACAACATACACCTGCCTACAAACTCGATCTGTAACATAACAATATACACCTGCCTACAAACTCGATCTGTAACATAACAACATACACCTGCCTACAAACTCGATCTGTAACATAACAATATACACCTGCCTACAAACTCGATCTGTAACATAACAATATACACCTGCCTACAAACTCGATCTGTAACATAACAATATACACCTGCCTACAAACTCGATCTGTAACATAACAATATACACCTGCCTACAAAAAATCAATTGAATATCTAAAGGTGTTTAGAAAAAATTCTGGAAAACTGGTCCTAACATTAACTAAAGGGACACAAGTCACACAACTCCCTCAAAAATCAATGAACCGGAGAAAAAAACTCCATTGCTATCTGTAACTCATCAATATACACCAGCATACTAAACAAGATGTGTTAATGAAACACAAATGCCCCCAATAATAGCCAATTCTGAAGATGACCAAGATCACAAGGACAAATATCTTGGTACCAGTAGAAAGAATGCTCATGTACAATATGAAAGCTCTAATATTTACCATTTAGAAGTTATGACCAATGTAAATTTTTTAAAAAGTAGGTCAAATGTCAAGGTCAAAAGGTTTAGTACCAACTGAAAGGTCTTGTCACAAGGAATACTCAAGTAAAATATCAAAGCTCTATCACTTACTGTTCAAAAGTTATTAGCAAGGTTAAAGTTGTCAAAAAGTAGGTCAAACTCCAAGGTCAAGGTCACAGGGTCAATAATGTTGGTACCCAAGGAAAGGTCTTGTCACAAGGAATACTCATGTAAAATATCAAAGCTCTATCACTTAATGTTCAAAAGTTATTTGCAAGGTTAAAGTTTTCAAAAAGTAGGTCAAATTCCAAGGTGAAGGTCACAGGGTAAAAAATGTTGGTACCCACGGAAAGGTCTTGTCACAACAAATACTCAAGTGAAATATCAAAGCTCTATCACTTACTGTTCAAAAGTTATTAGCAAGGTAAAAGTTTTCAAAAAGTAGGTCAAACTCCAAGGTCAAGGTCACAGCCTCACAGGGTCAAAAATATTGGTACCCCCCGGAAAGGTCTTGTCACAAGGAATACTCATGTGAAATATCAAAGCTCTATAACTTACTGTTCAAAAGTTATTAGCAAGGTTAAAGTTTCAGACAGAATGACAGACAGGACAAAAACAATATGCCCCCCGATCTTCGATCTCGGGGGCATGAAAATAAATTCAATATCTCAAGACGTTTAGAAAAAGAGTCTGTAAATCTGGGTTTCGCAGAAGGACAGACAAAACTACAAGCCCTGACCACTTTAAGGCGGGGGCATAATAAGTAAGCAGATGAATTTAGAATTGGAGACAGGTCAAGTTGATTAATAATTTATATTTATATTAATTGTTATATAGCTATATTTTATCAAAAATTGTGCATTTCTTGATAAATCATCTCATTACTATTTTTTCTGGTGATGCGTAATTTTATTTTAAATAACACAAACACTTACATGAATGACGGATATCAACAACCATTTATGTTTTATAATTCTTTTTTTATAGATATTCAGAATCAAATAAATGCTTTCACAATCACTCATTGAAATACAACAACAATATAGACATGTGGTAAAAAATTGGAAGACTTTAAACTTAGACCTGCAGTATGTATGTTATGGATTAGTAGGAAGAGGGTCAAGAGACCCAACACTACACCATATCAGTCTTCGACGTTAACCGGTGGCCCGATGCCAGTAAAATCGGGATCGGGCTTCTAAAAATATTTAACCCAGGAGTCCGGCGGGCCTGTAAATGTTTTATTGTATGTGTTGTATATATTACAAATAAAGTGTGAGATTGACTCAGACTTTCGCATCGATTATTTTTCAACCATGCTGCCTTTTCTGAAGTATAGGGAGGCACGGGCACTGGAAGTTAATGTAAATATATAGTATGTGCATGTATAAAAAATACATGCACATACTATATATTTACATTAACTTCCAGTGCCCATGTAGGGAGGGGAGTCGTCCGTGAAATTCAAAACCTCACAAGCGTATTTAGCAATCACAACCATCAGATCCAAATAAAGAAAAATGGTCGCACAAGCCAAGGAGAAAAGAGAACGAAAATCCATGCCCCATTGGACCAAGGGTGGGCCTTTGCTAAGATTTAATTCTTGAGAAAACAAAATGTTTTGTACGTGGTGATTACAAAATAAAGCAGATTCTGAACAGGAGCTGCTGATGTCATCTGCGAGATTAATATTTTGAAAAATAAGATATGTAATCCTTTTAATGTCAGTTGTATATTTTCCTACAGTAGAACATACATGTATCTATAGTGTAGAATCAGCATGCAACACCTTGCAAATGACAAGTGGTCAAATTAGATAAAATATTTTGGGCCATTAAAATATTGCTCGGGCTTGCAAAATTATTATACTGGGAGGCCCGAAGGGCCTGTGCTTCACAAAGTTTTTCGTGAAGACTGCCATATAGCCCAAGTCAGTCCAAACAATGCCTTTTGGCCCACTAGACTCAGAAATCACGAGGGGGGGGGGGGGGAATCATAGCTTTAAATAAAACATGAAAAAGAGCACTAATTCATTCTTTTAATATTAGCTTGTATGTTTTCATTTTAGCAAGTGGATTTTATATCCAAAGGCTAAAATTAGCCCTGTGGTAGAAAAAGTAAATTTCCATTTTCCACCCCTAAGCCATGACTAATCTGAATACTGTACAACTTGACCTACAGTACATTGACAATTCAAATAATACTTTTACTGTCAGTCAAATGTGTGGGGGCAGAGAGGGAGAAGGGGGATCATGAAGAGATGCCCTCCATCTGTCTGCCCCTACGTATGACATCCTCTTGATACAGTAAAATACAATTTTGATCAAGTTAACTACACAAATGAAGCTGAAGATCATATTTGCATAATCATCGTAGCCATTTCTAATTTCACCTCTTCAACGGTTGTCCCGCATATCAAATCACAGGAACCGGTAATTTTGTGTGTAATATTAATAGTAGGTGTCTATATCACACTACCCCCTAATAAAAAAAACACATTGGTGTCTTATATGGTGCGGGGTAGACCCCTACTATTATTATCACAGACAAAATCATCGGTTCCAGTGTGAACAATTTGTCTCCTAGTACTATACAACTGTACAATGTGACGTTTTCTCTTGAAAGTAAGAGGAAATTGATATAATCCACCAAATACGGAGAAATCGTCTAATATTTTGGCACACTTGAACTAAAGTAAATAAAACATAACAAACGCCCTAAGCTACAGCAGTATGGACTTCACACTTAACTTACTGTACCTGCTGACGCGCCTCACTTGCTCTTAGTTCAGAGTTCATTACTCCCTAATTGAGAAAATCCGACACCATTATTACTTGATTTTGTGAATGAATTAAGTCATTTTTTGATCGTCTGCGTTCATGATAATAATAAAAGAGCTCATATACATATATATATCCCTGTTGAGACCGTCTCAACAGGGAACCAAAATGTAAACGGATATTGGTGTGGGAATAGTGCAGAGAAAACCATTAAAATGAAGATATTTTGTTCCGGAATTTATTGCGAAAGGTACCCCACTTTTAATTTGCTAGTCGAGAATTTTAGACAATTGTGAAGACACTTATCCTCCGTATGCCCCCATCCCCTTTGAAAAGCGATGCTGCTATGGTATGTTGAACCGCCTGGCGGTCGCCACTTATTATCTTTTTCAAAAACAATTAAATTCATATTGCTGAGTGATTATTTTGGAAAGATTTAGAATAGTACGCAAACACACAGCATCGTTTTTCAAAGTGTAGGGACAGTCAGGGGAAAAATTGTCTTCTACAATTTTTGACAAGCAGAAAAAGAACCTAAAAATGTCTCTTTTCTCCAAACTTCGTACTCCTAAATTGGAGGGAGGGTGCTCCGTTCATCCTTCAATTTATCAGTTCATTCATTATTACCATTCATTACTACCACCAAAAGAGTGGGATGGGGCCAATCCGCCAAGTAATCTTATTTCACATGTGAAAATAACTCAATTTGCATATGAAAATATCAGAAAATGAACGTTGTCAAAAAAAGTGGAGGGTCAGCCCCCTGGTTCTACGTGCCCGATACGTTGGTATGTTAAGTACACATAAAGATTTGCTCGTGCGCAAAACTGTCGACATTTGATATCGTAAACATTTATATAACTTTGTAAATTGACAGCACAATCGAAAAACAATAATTTAATGCTCTTGATTGTATATCACATGTATATTACTAAGCATTGGAGAGGGATTACACCCCTTTCATTTTGAGAGAGAGAGAGAGAGAGAGAGAGAGAGAGAGAGGGAGAGAGAGAGGGTGAATAACTGGCGACCGCCATATAAATCATTTAAATTGAGTGGCGGCCGCTAGTTAATTTATCTGGCGGTCGCCACATAAATTAACTGGCGGTCGCCAGATAATATTCAGATTCTTTATTTCCGCGAGCCCCAGGCTCATTGGATATAATATACATAAATACATTTATACAAACAAACAAAAATGGCATTATGGAGAATGAGTAGACAACAATGTTAAAACGATATATAAGTTAGATTAAACAAATGATATCACACCATATGAGAGTTTCATAGCTTAGTAGCATACTGTAAAAAAAATTCCAACATTAATCAGTTCTTTAGTATTTTTAACAAGGAGTAGTTTAATCAGTTTGTAAACACTGGGTTTTGTATCATAAAATCTTAACATATTTTTTTCTCAAATAATCATATAGGGGGCATTTTAAAATAAAGTGGAACTCATCCTCTACATCATTTAGCTCACAAACAGTACATAACCGTCGTTCTCTGACTATATTATTATGCCCTCCAACTTCAACATTCAGTTTATGCAATGAAGTTCTAAAACGAGTAAGAAAAGATTTGTGCACAGAGTCAATGGGTTTAGTCAAGTAAAACTGTAAACAAAAGTTATCAATCAAATGCTGATATAAAAAACCTTATGGTGAATTTGTAATGTTTTCTAAAATTGTTTATTTGGAAACATCAATCATACGTTGCTCAATTAACTTGTAAGTATTATTATTTACATTTGAATCATTCCAAACATAAGATAAACCTAGATTTGCCAGTTCTCTTTGAATGTTTACAGTCCAACTATCATTACAGGAAACTCGTTCATCATAGCATGCTTTTAAGATACAGTTATTTAATTGTAGTAATTTAAGCCAATACTTAAATATTTTAAGTTTCATTTCGATTGCTAGAGGAACTCTACCAAGTTCGCAGTAAACTAAATTATTGCAGGTTTTACTGTTTACACCTAAAAGCTTTTAACAAAAGCCTATATGCACTTTCTCACATCTCTAGCTTTATGAAAACCCCATATTTCTGAACCGTATAATAAAACCGTGTTGACATAGGTATCAAAAATGTAACATTGTGTTTCTGTATTAAAAGAATGTTTTTTTTCAAATTATTGGAAATTGAAAATAATGCTTTTCTCCCTTGTTCTGCGGCATGTTTCTGTGATTTGAGGAATTTACCATTATAATTAAACAGTATGCCAAGGTAATTAAATTCATTGACAATATTTTAAACATGAATTATCATAAGACCATGTCTCAGCTTCTCTAAGTTTTCCTCCATTTCTGAAAACAACAATTTTAGTTTTTTGTACATTAATATTTAGTTTCCACTCATTAGTATATTTCTTCAGAGCGTCTAACATTTTTTGTAAACCCTCAGGAGTTTCGGATATGATAACCATGTCATCTGCATACATTAAAAGGAATAAATCTATCATTTGAATATCGATACTTGGACAATGTTCCTTAATAAAGCTCATCTCAAAATCATTAACATATAAAGAAAATAAAATGGGTGACAAACTTTCGCCTTACATTAAACCTGTGTCATTACAAAAATAATCACTCAAAAATCTGTCATATTTTACACAGCTTTTAACATTATTATACATTGACTTAATGATATTGAATAACTTCCCTTGTATACCTTCATTGAATATTTTATACCACAAATGAGATATAGCATTGAATCAAAAGCTAGCCTTCTGGAAGTCAACGAAACAACAATACAACTACCTCTTTTTACTACCAAGGGTTTTGTTAATAAGTGACTGTAAAACACACATTACATCTACAATAGAAAGTCCCGTTCTAAAACCAAACTGTGCAGCGGTCAATATACTATATTCTTTTCCCCATTCTATAATTCTATTATTTAATATACTTGTAAAAAAAAAATTCAGAAGCAGCTCACCAGAGAAATACCTCTATAGGTATTAGTTTCGTTAACATTGCCCCTTTTAAATACCGGGACAATACAGCCTTTTGTCCACGACTCGGGGAAAAACCCCGATATAAATGCAAGGTGAAGATAACGAACAGTGATCAATCTCATAACTCCTACAAGCAATACAAAATAGATAGTTGGGCAAACACGGACCCCTGGACACACCAGAGGTGGGATCAGGTGTCTAGGAGGAGTAAGCATCCCCTGTTGACCGGTGACACCCGCCTTGAGCCCTATATCCTGATCAGGTAAACGGAGTTATCCGCAGTCAAAATCAGTGTGCCAAGAACGGCTTAACAATCGGTATGAAACACGTCAGACAGCATTTGACCCAATGCGAAGTTGTATTGACGAACTAGATCGTTATAACGACCATAGAATTTGCGAAATGCTGACTTCAATCGAGACTGTTGAAATCCCTGTACCATCAACTTGTTTGTCAGTAGCTTACCTCGATTTAAAAACTGACTATATCCAGAACAAGCTCTTGCATATCGAATCAGTTGAGATATATAAACACAATATGCAGGTGATAATGGAATATTGCTACACAAATATGGGAAGTTGACGATGGAGAAGCTGAAATCATCCCGTTTGTCATACAGTTGAGTTGTCAGTTTGCCGTTAATGTCTACTTTCAATATATATCATTAAACAGCCTATGCAGTATCGGTAATAATTTTCTTCAATCCATTTAACAGATTTACAATGTGTTCTACCTGTAGGGTTTCCATCTTCATGCACGGGCGACTCCCAGTGCACCTTTATTTTAAACGATACAGGTGAATGGTCAGAGAAAATAGAAAAGTTAGCTGAAGAAAAATCACTTATAGTATGAAAACTCTCACATTCAGTTAGAACATAATCTATCAAACTACATCCTTTTGAATTATAAAAAGTAACATTTCCCAAAGTATCGTAATTAATTCTACCATTCAATATCCTTAATCCAGTTGTTTTACAAAGTTCTGAGAGTTTTCTACCAAAAGTATTTACTACTTTATCCATATTCTTTCTAACACATTATTCTGGTTCACTGTCATAATTCAATAAAGTGGCATTTCTAGAAATAACATGATTTATTTTATCACTCTGAATAAAGTCATTCTTTTCTCCAGTTCTAGTATTGGAATCCCCAGTTATATATACAGTGCCATTATTTTTGTACTTACAAATAGAGTCTTCTAGTAGCTGAAAAATATCAACATCAGTCTTATCATAAAATACGCTATTTTCTGGGGGCAAGTAACAGATTGCTAGATACATGTATAACTCATTATCCGGATTACCCGTGACTATTTTCATTCAAATAATACTTTCTAAAATATTTTCAACAATACTAATCTTGTTAATTAAGGAGTTCTTGTAAAACAATAACAATTCCTCCACCTCTAACCTTTCTAGAGAAAACAAATTTTTCATACCCTGATAGAAAAAAAAAAATCATCATTTGGATTTATCCAGCATTCACACAAAAATATTACATCATATTTACATATAAGAGAAACAAATTCATTGTTACCAAGTTTGCCACTAAGTGACCTACAGATGTTCCATGAAATGATGGAAATGTCACTCTCCGTGTGGCCCTATACATCGGATGGTGGATGCAGTCTATCGGTAGTTACGCGACTGTGATATGAACGAGAGTGACCAACCTGTTGATCTGCGCGCGACTTGCATCAATGCATGTACTGTCTCCCTGCGTGGATCAACGAGTTCACTAGTGCGCGTATTGCCACTATGTGGCGTGGAACTTGTATCACTAAGTGTTCTACCTGTCTGTACACTGGGTGCGTCGTCCATTGACACCTCGCTCCTCCCCCTGTAGAGTTGCCCATCAACATATAGCCAATCCCTAACCATCTTAGTCCTGCGTCCTGATTGTTTAAATTGCTTCTGAATGGGGTACAATTCGCGTCGTCTTTCTTCTATCTCAGAAGGATATTGTTCATGCACTCCATACGATTTTCCTTTCAACTTGTAAGCGCTTTTCTTTACGTTTACCAAATCTCCATGATATAGGAACCGTGCCACTATCGGACGGTCTTTCCCACTTGTAAATCGTCCAAAACGGTGAACATTCCCAAACTCTATATCATTCTCTATTCCTAATTCGTAATAAATAAAGTCCCGCAATTTTCTCTCTGTGTCCTCATTATTTGACTCCCCACCAAGTCCAGTGAATACCAAGTTATTTTTCATAGATCTGCATTTTAAATCCAACACTGACTCTTTGAAACTGGCAATGTCACTGCTTATGTCACTATTCTCACTGTTTTCTTTCACCAAGCTACCAGATTCTTCACGGACAGCTTGTATTTCACATTTCTGCTCCTGGAGCCGTACAGACAATTCACTGCATTTATGGTCAAATTCATCAAGTTTTTTTTTAGATACAAATTCAACAGACTTTTCAAATTCAACTGTTCTTCCCTCAACTGTTTTGATTTTTCTCTCCATTTGTGAAATTCTATAACATCCATTCGATTTATGACTTCTACAATCTGGTCTAATTTGTCCAACTTCTTCATGATGTAATCAAGTTTTCTGTTTACTTCCGAATTGTTTGCAGTTTCAGTTTCTTTTGTAGCAGAAGGATTGTGTATTGGCGTTGACTAATAAGTGGCGGCCGCCACTTAATTCATATTCAACTCCTCTCTCTCTCTCTCTCTCTCTCTCTCTCTCTCTCTCTCTCTCAAAATCAAAGGGGTGCATTCCCTTTAATCTCGGCTAAGATTCGATTTATAACTTCTACAATCTGGTCTAATTTGTCCAACTTCTTCATGATGTAATCAAGTTTTCTGTTTACTTCCGAATTGTTTGCAGTTTCAGTTTCTTTTGTAGCAGAAGGATTGTGTATTGGCGTTGACTAATAAGTGGCGGCCGCCACTTAATTTATATTCAACTCCTCTCTCTCTCTCTCTCTCTCTCTCTCTCTCTCAAAATCAAAGGGGTGCATTCCTTTTAATCTCGGCTAAGATTCGATTTATAACTTCTACAATCTGGTCTAATTTGTCCAACTTCTTCATGATGTAATCAAGTTTTCTGTTTACTTCCGAATTGTTTGCAGTTTCAGTTTCTTTTGTAGCAGAAGGATTGTGTATTGGCGTTGACTAATAAGTGGCGGCCGCCACATAAATTAACTGGCGGCCGCCACTTAATTTATATTCAACTTCTCTCTCTCTCTCTCTCAAAATCAAAGGGGTGCATTCCCTTTAATCAGTGGTCCAAAACAGACAAATTGGAGTTAAATTGATGTATGCCGCTCAGTTCACCAGTAAGTTGATGTGACAGCCGTGCCAGGAATGGAAGAAGAGTTGACTGTGGACGGGACTTCCCCCTGAAAGAAATAAAAGACCAAGCCAACAGTACCTGTTTCGCAATAATTATGTGGGAAGTGGAGGTCTGGGTGGGGTTTTAAATTGTATATTTAACGCTAATGGCAAGGTATTTCTTATTTTAAAAAACACAACCAACCTCACAACTGGATTGTTACGCGCAAAGAGAGAGATTGCTGCAACACCGCCTCCTTTAATACCCGAGTTAGATAACTTGCACTAAGCTGCTTGCCTCAATCACAAGCAGGAACTCTTCAAATTCCAGGAGATAAAATATTGTGCCATAGAAGTCTTCATCGGAAAATTTAGTGCCTATTTTCATTTTGGGATTTTTATACCTAGACAGTAAGCAATACAAAATTAATAGTGTAAATAATACAAAAGAACTCAATAATTTAGGAAAGTTCCTACAACAGGCTACAAAGTTTCGATCTTCATGTAATTTATGAATCCTGTACTTGCTACGACATATTATTCACGTGTATTGTTTTATGTATGCTGAAATGCATTGATTTTATATCCTCAATATTGTATCTGTATGTCTACTCACCCTCTACTGTCTTATTTGTATATAGTTGTAAATATTTTGTATTTATAACCGATGAGTTGTATAGCTTAAGGGAATAAAGAATCTGATAGATAGTTAATTTGATAGTCAAATCACTTATTTAAAGCGAACAGCAGTGTCACCTAAGTGCACATTAATTGCTAGAACTGGCCGAAGCTGAAAGTAAATTTCCAGACATGAATTGTGAAGGACTGCTCCGAGATTCTGTGAAGGCGTCAGTCCAAATATTCAGCCAAGCCGAATCTCAGCCGAGATTAAAGGGAATGCACCCCTTTGATTTTGAGAGAGAGAGAGAGAGAGAGAGAGAGAGAGAGAGAGAAGTTGAATATAAATTAAGTGGCGGCCGCCAGTTAATTTATGTGGCGGCCGCCACTTATTAGTCAACGCCAATACACAATCCTTCTGCTACAAAAGAAACTGAAACTGCAAACAATTCGGAAGTAAACAGAAAACTTGATTACATCATGAAGAAGTTGGACAAATTAGACCAGATTGTAGAAGTTATAAATCGAATCTTAGCCGAGATTAAAAGGAATGCACCCCTTTGATTTTGAGAGAGAGAGAGAGAGAGAGAGAGAGAGAGAGAGAGGAGTTGAATATAAATTAAGTGGCGGCCGCCACTTATTAGTCAACGCCAATACACAATCCTTCTGCTACAAAAGAAACTGAAACTGCAAACAATTCGGAAGTAAACAGAAAACTTGATTACATCATGAAGAAGTTGGACAAATTAGACCAGATTGTAGAAGTTATAAATCGAATCTTAGCCGAGATTAAAAGGAATGCACCCCTTTGATTTTGAGAGAGAGAGAGAGAGAGAGAGAGAGAGAGAGAGAGGAGTTGAATATAAATTAAGTGGCGGCCGCCACTTATTAGTCAACGCCAATACACAATCCTTCTGCTACAAAAGAAACTGAAACTGCAAACAATTCGGAAGTAAACAGAAAACTTGATTACATCATGAAGAAGTTGGACAAATTAGACCAGATTGTAGAAGTCATAAATCGAATGGATGTTATAGAATTTCACAAATGGAGAGAAAAATCAAAACAGTTGAGGGAAGAACAGTTGAATTTGAAAAGTCTGTTGAATTTGTATCTAAAAAAAAACTTGATGAATTTGACCATAAATGCAGTGAATTGTCTGTACGGCTCCAGGAGCAGAAATGTGAAATACAAGCTGTCCGTGAAGAATCTGGTAGCTTGGTGAAAGAAAACAGTGAGAATAGTGACATAAGCAGTGACATTGCCAGTTTCAAAGAGTCAGTGTTGGATTTAAAATGCAGATCTATGAAAAATAACTTGGTATTCACTGGACTTGGTGGGGAGTCAAATAATGAGGACACAGAGAGAAAATTGCGGGACTTTATTTATTACGAATTAGGAATAGAGAATGATATAGAGTTTGGGAATGTTCACCGTTTTGGACGATTTACAAGTGGGAAAGACCGTCCGATAGTGGCACGGTTCCTATATCATGGAGATTTGGTAAACGTAAAGAAAAGCGCTTACAAGTTGAAAGGAAAATCGTATGGAGTGCATGAACAATATCCTTCTGAGATAGAAGAAAGACGACGCGAATTGTACCCCATTCAGAAGCAATTTAAACAATCAGGACGCAGGACTAAGATGGTTAGGGATCGGCTATATGTTGATGGGCAACTCTACAGGGGGAGGAGCGAGGTGTCAATGGACGACGCACCCAGTGTACAGACAGGTAGAACACTTAGTGATACAAGTTCCACGCCACATAGTGGCAATACGCGCACTAGTGAACTCGTTGATCCACGCAGGGAGACAGTACATGCATTGATGCAAGTCGCGCGCAGATCAACAGGTTGGTCACTCTCGTTCATATCACAGTCGCGTAACTACCGATAGACTGCATCCACCATCCGATGTATAGGGCCACACGGAGAGTGACATTTCCATCATTTCATGGAACATCTGTAGGTCACTTAGTGGCAAACTTGGTAACAATGAATTTGTTTCTCTTATATGTAAATATGATGTAATATTTTTGTGTGAATGCTGGATAAATCCAAATGATGATTTTTTTTTTCTATCAGGGTATGAAAAATTTGTTTTCTCTAGAAAGGTTAGAGGTGGAGGAATTGTTATTGTTTTACAAGAACTCCTTAATTAACAAGATTAGTATTGTTGAAAATATTTTAGAAAGTATTATTTGAATGAAAATAGTCACGGGTAATCCGGATAATGAGTTATACATGTATCTAGCATTCTGTTACTTGCCCCCGATTGCTTACATGTAAAACCCATTTATCAGTTTCCGGGATTTTATGTTTTTTGCACGTCTACCCTAGACATGATCAGTACGGGAATGTCTGATGTTGATTCAATTTCCTAGGTTGCTTATTTTTTTATTTTGCAGTTGGTCCACTTTGTCTACTTATTCAAACTTGCTATTTACATTATTTTTCTCTCAAATTTTTGTCCATTTCTTATTTCATTTTTATAGTGTTCATTCATTTACATTTTTTTTTGGTCGTTGTTGTTGTTGATATTTTGTTTCTTATTATTAACTTTTATAATTTTTTTTATTCTTAATGCATAGTTAAAATAGAATCTCTCTGGGTACGAGTTAGATTTACTATTTGTCAACGTAATATGGTTAACTCGTTCCACTTGAGATTAATTAAGTCTATTTTTATCACCTCGTACATTTTGGATCAGCTCGTTGGACGAATAAGGCATGTCCTAATTCGCTCCGTTTTTAACATTGATTGGCAAGCCTAAAATCCAAACAACATGTAGTCTGCGTTGTAAATACGTTTGTAGATTAGTGTAGTTGTAGTGCTAGATGTATTTATATGTAGTTTTTGTTATTATTCTCTGTTGATGTTGGCCACATTATGTAATTCTTTTCGTTTGTCCTAAAGAAGGGACGGGTCGTTCCGAAAATTTGACAATCTGGTTGTTCGTGTCGTTGGTCATTTTAGTGATTTGTATAATTTTTTGTATTTGACCTTGTATCCATGTTGTGGATCCGACACTTTTAGGTATCGGATGTTGTTGGAACTTAGTGCTTTTATATCGTTTTGACCAGCTGCATCATTTTGATCCACTCGCATACCTCTCAATCTCGTTTCATTGCTTTTCTTTTATTTCTTTATTTATGTTTTGTTGTTTGTTTTTTGGGTTTTTTTTTTTTTGCATTTGGGGATTTTTGTTTGTATTGTTGGACTAGCTTTGTTTTAATTTAGGCTATTCTGTACAAATTACAATTTCAAGTACGACTTATTTTTCTTCGTTTCGGCCTTCATTTTTAAAGTCGTGCCATTCTTACATCATTTTAGAATTTTATAATTATGTCGTTAAAAAAAAGCAATTCTTTCAAATCTCTCAACAACAAAACACCCCCCAAAAAACACCCCCACAAAAAAAGCCATCAGGACACAACATCGCGTGTCCAACCTTCAAACATACATTGAACATAACATCATACCCACAGGGGCTAAACCCGTTTTGGGTCCGAACTCTGTGATACCATAAATATATGGTATCACAGAGTTCGGGCTCAAAACGGGCTTAGCCCCTGTGATCATACCTAAAGGGTTTTGTCTCAATGTCACCCCTAATATAGGGCCGGTATCTAAAGGCTTTCAGAGACGTTGGAGCTCTATCCTGAGGAGAAGTTCTATGCAACTTATGTCACTCTGCCTTTCTTGGAATCAGCACAAGTTAGGTTGTGTGTGTTTGATATATAAATGTGACATATATATAAAGCACACAAATATATATATAAAGCACGGAAATAGCAATGAACTCTTAAATGAACATAACTGCCCTAAGTGAAGAAATATTTAATATAAAGCACGGGAAATTTCACTAGGCATCTGCAACATGTAACCAGCACGCTAGACCGCTCGACCATCTTGCCTAGATGGTCGTGCGGTCTAGCGTGCTGGTTACATGCTATTAGGAGAGTTGGTTCCGCAGGTCGTGAGTTCAACCCTGGGTAGGGGCGGAAGTGGGTATCCAAATAAAGTGAAATTTTCTGTGCTTTATATATATATATATATATATATATATATACGTGTGTGTGTGTGTGTGTGTGTGTATGTGTCACTTTTACAAATACAGGGGGAAAAACTTCTCAAACGGGGGAATAGAGTGCGAACCAATCTCTACCTCCCCCAAGGGGAATTACGGACCTCAAAATGGCACAAAATGAATATGTTTGTTGAAAATGTTTAACGAATGGAGGAGGAATTGTAAACCCCCTATAACTTCCTTAACACCTGCCACTAAATACGTTGCGGTCTGATAGTAATTGACTCTTTTCACAGTTTGTACAGCTACACCCCTCCAAAAGATAGTAGGGGGTCAGGACGCTTTCCGTAACAACTGGCCATGGCAGCTTTCCTTCTGGTTCCAGGGGTCTAATGGCGTCTACAACCACATCTGTGGTGCCGCTCTAATCTCGGAAAAGTACGCCCTGACGGCTGCACACTGTGTCGCTAACGAGTAAGTAATGTACTTTTGTTTGTTTATGAAAATCCCGTCTTTTTTTTGCAGTTACAAACTATGTTCTCTTCTTTTGAGGCGGGAGTCACTGTTAGAAGACACTACGTTTAAAAACTTCCAGAGATTGCCCGAGGAAAGATGCACTCAACCATTTCTTTAAATATTTAAATGCAGCATTCTATTTGCTTTGGTATTGTTTCGGTCCTACCGTCTCTAAATATAAACTGCTTCTGGGAGAGCATGATTTCAGCATCGACTCGGGAAACGAAGTCACGATCGCTGTAGACACGATCACAATGGTACTGTAACATCTCTGTATCTCATCAATGGATAATTCTTTAATTGAGGATTTCGAATTCTTGATACCAATATTAGATTTCTTGATATTAAATATTTCTAAGTGGTTTTGGTGGTACTAGATGGAACTCTTGATATTCACAGTTTGAGTCCATGTCCATGCAAGGTGAAGATAACGAACAGTGATCAATCTCATAATCCATGTCAAACATTCAAGTTCTTGATAGCGAAAATTCAGACACACCAGTAGCCCTAGATTAAATTATTGATGGAAAATCTATTCGAATTATCAATGCCAAGAAATTCGATTGTTAAGATAGAAAAAATACTATGAAACTCCTAATATCAATTAATACACTATTGATATTTTAAAACCATGTAGTTTTCCTGAATATTTTCGAAGGATGTTCCGATTTGCTTAGGTGGATTTTTTTGTATCTCAAGCACCTGCAGTACAGCGACAGTTCCGGAGGATTCCCGAATGACATCGCCATTCTGAAACTGTCTTCACCTGCCCCCTTAAACGCCTTCGTGAAAACAGCGAAACTGCCCACATCAACCAGTACTTCTTTCTACAACGGAAGAACTTGTTACATCACTGGATGGGGGCGGCTTACCGGGGGTATACACATACATAATCTCTCTCTCTCTCTCTCTCTCTCTCTCTCTCTCTCTCTCTCTCCACAATCAGATCCAAGGCTAAAATATCAATCCACTTTCATAGTTCCTTTATCTCTCATTTAAAAAAAGATTTAACCGACTGCGCAACTGACTAGTGGGAAAATTGTCTGAGTATGTTTTCTATAATTCTGTAATTAGAACGTCTTCAATTTTATTTCAAATGTAATTTGATTTGGAAATGAAAACAATCTTTACAAAGAAAGATAATTGACTATTAATTAGCATAATCAAACTCCTTGTAGCAAATCATCTGACTTGTATTCTGGTCTTGGGTTGATATGGCAGAATATAGAAAAGAGAGTGTATAATCATATGATCAGAAGTCAATATATTTAAAATCAATTTACCGCTATTCAAAGGTGGAGATAATCCCGACATTCTTCAAGAGGCACAGACTACAGTGATGTCCCACTCTGAGTGTCGCAGTAGTTTGAGTATCGCAGGACTGCTGTACCTTCAGGAGGGTCCTCACATATGTGTCTATTCGGGCTCAAACGGTGCCTGTAATGTAAGAAACACGTGACTTTACCGTATCATAACTTAGTCTGGTTCCCAAGGCCTTCTAATGTGCAAGTTCGTGCTTGATCATCGGAATACAAGGGCTTGTCTTCCGAATTGTGGAATGAATATATATTCTTAAAAACGAGACCGCAAAAATCATGGCCCGTGTCACAGCAGGTGGGGCACGATAAAATTCCTTCCCTGCTGAAAGGCCGCAATTAAGCGCCTAAATTTTGCAGCCCTTCACCGGCAGCGGTGACATCTCCATAAGAGTGAAAAATTCTCGAGTTTAACGTTTAACAATCAATCATTCAATTACCAAAACGTGACGACAACTTTATAGCAATGCATTAATTACCAAATCGTGCCGGCATAATATCAGAACAACTTCAAAGGTGATTTAATGAGGATCCATATTTATGTCTCCCCTCTTTCAGGAGGAGACATATTGTTTTTGTACTTTCTGTCCGTCCGTCCGTCTGTCTGTCACAAAATCTTGTGAACGCTTCTCCTCCTATAGGGCTTGTTGGATAGACTTGAAACTTTGTACAATGCTTCACTGCCATTTGTACATGTGCATTTTGTCGGGACAGGAGGATCCAATTATTTTCCTAAAAGTTACAGTGGATCCAAGAGGGGTGGAGGATGTTAAATAGCTTGTGAAAACTTCTCCTCCTATATGGCTTTTCAGATAGATTTGAAACTTTGTACAATACTTCAATGCCATTGTTAGATGTGCATATTGTCGGGACAGGAGGATCCAATTATTTTCCCAAAAGTTACAGTAGATCCAAGAGGGATGGAGGATGTTAAAATAGCTTGTGAACGCTTCCCCTCCAATTTGGCTTATCTGATAGACTTGACATTTTGTACAATACTTCAATGCCATTAGCAGATACATGTGCATCATACATTTTTATATTCCACAATCCGGAAGACAAGCCTTTGCGCATCTGAAGGCCTCGGGAACCAGACTAATCATTTACAGAGTAATACCAGACACGTGGACGGAAATCGACAATCTGGCGTAAATTTCGTACTTCTGAAAAGTTTTCACTGTAATGTCTTCATACTGTTTAGGGTGATTCTGGTGGTCCCCTAGTATGTGACGTCGACGGTGCGTGGGAATTAGCGGTCGTAACTTCCTGGGGTCTCCAGAACTATCCCACCAGCAGCCCTACCGTCTACACCCGCCTGTCCAACTATGAGAGCTGGATCGCACAGAATACCGATGTACAGTATGAGTAGCCAGTATTTCTACGACGAAATATTGTTACTTTATTGCATCATAAAAATCAAATAAACATACAAAATAAATTACACTTTCTCTTTGGTTTCGTATCCATCTAGCCCGCTAATAGGTCCCGTTTGTTTAGGGGTCCGTTAAAAAAACTTGCAATGGAGTGCCAAATTCTCAAATAATTTTTATTTATTTGAAGGTTTATTGCTAACGCTTGGGTGCCATAGTACGGCATTTCCAACAGACGATGCGCGGGGAAATTTCTGTTCTCATCAGTTTCTGTAAAGTCACGTGGTAAGAAATTCTTCTAAGTGATTGAAAGTACTATGATTGAAATTTTTAAATTAATCAAACATTTCTTATAACCCGTACATGCATAGTATATAATATATATGGCGCTAACACTAATCCTTTTTAAAAGATAAGCTTGTCATCTATTCATTTGATGCACGCAACAATTTTACTAAAGATTTCTTTAGGTAAGTAATATCTTCAATCTGTTTTCTTGCACATGTTAACCTATGGAGCGCCAAATTAACATAAACAGATATAACTTAAGGTATCTTTCATTATTTGAAGATATCTTTAATTCAATTATTCCTCTCATTAATTGAATAGATACGTGCATCAATCCCATTATTGTGCACAATAACTGAATTAATGCGCGCATCAGATCAATTGCTGCTGTCTCTTTACTTGATGCGCTTGTCAATGTGATTGTGTAGCGGACAGTATACGAGGGAACCTATACTGCCTCGCTCGTAAGTTAGCTTTTCTAGTAATGTGGTAAGCCTCTCTCTTGATCACTCAAAAGCAACGGTGAGCGTGATCAGCACTTGGCTGGGTGACCGCTACACGTTGCAGGTGTAACATGACTGGGTGACCACTGCACGTTACAGGTGTAACATGACTGGGTGACCACTACACGCTACAGGTGTAACATGACTGGGTGACCGCTACACGTTACAGGTGTAACATGACAGGGTGACCACTACACGTTACAGGTGTAACATGACTGGGTGAACGCTACACGTTACAGGTGTAACATGACAGGGTGACCACTACACGTCACAGGTGTAACATGACTGGGTGACAGCTGCACATTACACGTGTAACATGACTGGGTGACCGCTACACGTTACAGGTGTAACATGACTGGGTGACCGCTGCACGTTACAGGTGTAACATGACTGGGTGACCGCTACACGTTACAGGTGTAACATGACAGGGTGACCGCTACACGTTACAGGTGTAACATGACTGGGTGACCGCTACACGTTACAGGTGTAACATGACTGGGTGACAGCTGCACGTTACTCGTGTAACATGACTGGGTGACCGCTACACGTTACAGGTGTAACATGACTGGGTGACAGCTGCACATTATACGTGTAACATGACTGGTTGACCGCTACACGTTACAGGTGTAACATGACTGGGTGACAGCTGCACGTTACAGGTGTAACATGACTGGGTGACCGCTATACGTTACAGGTGTAATATGACTGGGTGACAGCTGCAAGTTACAGGTGTAACATGACTTTAGACCTCGGGATACAGGATGTGATGCTCCCTGTCATTCAATTGAAGATATCTTTAATTATTTATAACAATATGGAGCGCGAAATCAAGATACTCTCAAATAACTGATAGGAAGATGTATCTTTAGTTATTTACAACAATATGGAGCGTCAAATCAAGATAGACTCAAATAATTGATAAGAAGATATCTTTCATTATTTACAACGATATGGAGCGCGAAATCAAGATACTCTCAAATAACTGATAAGAAGATATATTTAATCATTTAGTTAAATAGTTATACAGTCCACTAGAAATAAAGAAATTTCCTTCGAAATAGGAACTAATTGCAGTAAAAAGGTTTCTTTTCATTTTTGGACACATGTAAAAAGTTTAGAAAAATACATTGAGGGTTTGGGCTAAAACATTTATTGAATAAGAATCGCCATTTAAAATAGAAATTCCAATTAAAATTCATGTTTCAATTGAAACTCTCTCATTTGTGTCATATTTGTAAATATTAATGTATCATTTAACAGATATCACAAGTTTAGAAACAAATTTTAAAGGGAAAGCTGTTATTTTTAGGCTAAAACACAATTTACTGTAGAAAATTCAGTGAAAATCAGAATTCTCAAATAAGATCCGTGTCATTAAATTGAATTTGCTAAATGAAAATACATATGAAAACGGCGTTTCGGAGAAATTACATAATTTGAAATAAAGTTATTTGTAATATACATATCATTAATCTGATCCATTTTTTACAATATTTTTTTACAATTAATACACAAACGGGTTTTCTCGCAGTAAACATAATATATCGTCAACTGCATTTTAAAGAATCGTATTTGTTGTGTTTAAAACATTTTATTTTAAAACAACATAAACATTTATTTATAAGTCATAATGAATTGCAAACTGAAAATATTCAAAATTGATATAAAGCATGCAAACCATCTTCAAACTGCATGATCTTTATTGAATGAAATATTGAAAGCGGAATTGAAACAATGAAGTGAGTCGCAAACTAACTTAATTTGGGCACTTCAGAGGCTATTTTAAAAACCATCGTTTAACGAACGATAGCGATCAAGTACTGTCACGAAAATAGGATTTACAAGCAGTTCAATGACTAATATTGCTTGAGAAAATTATCATCTTGTCCTTTATATATTTATCTAAGGCTCCCAAAACCGGCTTCTCATCTTCCACTTCACACATTCAAGAGGAAATTCATGCTTTATACGTCTGTCAGTCTCGTGTTGGCTTTAGTATTGGCACGTGTCAACACCAATCGCTACAATGTTGATGAAGTTTGTCAGTTTTGAAATGAAAGTGTTCGGTATATTTCGAGGATAAAATATCATCTGCATTCACTATAAACCAATGTACAGTTGGTTTTGTAAAATTATATATAACGTTATATTAATAATAATAATAATTGATATAGCGCCCTACATAAAACAAATCACTCTAAGGTGCCTAACAAGGGTAAGAAGAGGAATGCAGCAATAAAACAATTAAATGACAGTAAGGCATAACAGGTGCGTGACCAGTAAGAAAATGAAGTGTATGCAATTTATGGCAAGGGGTCTAGGGGCCACCTTGAAGCCCTCAGTGGGTCAGGGCAGAGCCTTGGTGTGGGGCCCAGGGGCCGAAGCCCCCGGAAGCTCTTGGGTTTTACCAATGAAATCACATATATTTTGTGCATAGAAACAAGGTTTCTTGTCAATTTCCAAACCCAAAAGAATTCACAAAATTATTTTCTAAGTGTTTTATTAAGAGAAGTTACTGTGTTTTTACGACACCCCCCCTCCCAGTTATTTTCGACTTCATTACTGATAGCAAAGAATTTCCTAATCCGCGCCGCCTACTACATGCACTACTAAGCCCGTTTTGGACCCGAACTCTGTGGTACTATATTTATGGTATCATAGAGTTCGGGCCTAAAATAGGCTTAGCCCCTGTGACTACATGTACATTAAAGTGATATTCAACATAATGTTGATGAAGGACTTTAAATTTGATTGAATGGACATTATGATGCTGATTAAATTATAGACAATATAATGCAGCAATTGAAATATTATAACGCATATCTCTCTCTCTCTCTCTCTCTCTCTCTCTCTCTCTCCAATGATATGTATGCAGTTGTAGGTAGCTACGCGCTTGCATAAGATCTTACATCTATAAAATTATCGAATAAAAACTATAATTAAGATCGATAGCTAAAAGGGTTGGGGGTGTAAATAATTAAAAACATTCACAGTTTGTACATACCTTCATCTAGAATCTAAAACGGCCAGCTGAGCTGGCGTTGTCCGTAGTTTTTGGTTCTGAATTTTGGCACCACAAATCGCGACTTCGATTTTGACCGTAATGGTCTATTCATTAAAAAGACTTGCGATGTATGACTGCGCAGATCCGTGGAAGGAACAATATGTATGGGTCAAAATCTTGAATTGGGGTCGGTAATGGATGGGAAGCCAATGGAGTTCCGCCAGAATCGGAAATATGCGTTACCGTTTCGGCAACCTCGTAACTAGACAAGCAGCAGTATTCTGCACCCATTGCAGCCGGTCCAATGTTTTTTTACCAGCTCCAAAATATAGACAGTTTCCAAAATCAAGTTTAGGTGTCATGCTTCTAGAAAATAGAATATACTTGTTTTGAATGAAAAACTTGAAGCAACACAAACACATAGTCAAAGGTTTAATATATTATGAAATACCAGTACCTGTACTTGGAAATAATATGGAGAAGAACTACACAATTATTTCAAACGCACGATCTATATTTATTATACAAAAGTATATGTAAAACGACTTCATAAGAGTAAATCCAAAACTGCATCAATTAGGTCAGTCACATGTTAGAATAACAGGGCATCTATTTCGCTCTATGAGAATAAGATGCTTTTATCGCGGAAGCGGAATTTCCATTGAGTTATCCCCCTTTGTGATTGAGACAAACAGCTTAATAAAGGAGGCGCTGCTGCAGCAATTTAACCTCTCTCTTTGCTCGTAACAATCCAGTTGTGAGGTTGGTTGTGGTTTTTAATTAGAAATACCTTGCCATTAGCGTTAAATATGCAATTTAAAACCCCACCCAGACCCCCACTTCCCACATAATTATTGCGGAACAGGTACTGTTGGCTTGGTCTTTCATTTCTTTCAGGGGAAGTCCCGTCCACAGTCAACTATTCTTCCATTCCTGACACGGCTGTCACATCAACTTACTGGTGAACTGAGCGGCATACATCAATTTAACTCCAATTTGGACCACTGAACCACCCAGGATCACAGTTGAAGATCATGTAAATAATGTGACACGTGATTTATTTCCCCATGACCTCTGCACCTCTCAGGGTCATGGACATTTAAGACTATTTTTACATTGAACCTTCTATTCTTTGACAATGACTGCTGCATCTCACTGGGTCAAGGTCACATAAAGTTGTGATTTTACAATGAAATGTTGTATATTGTTGATTGTGTTGCTGGGCCTACCCGTTGTTTTCGAGGCCTAAATTTGATTATAATATTATCAGCCGTGCCCATAAACGCAATCTAATTAAAATCAGACTACTTAGATCCGCGCCATATACTCTGCGTAGGTACGCAGAGTATACGGCGCGGATCTAAGTAGTCTGATTTTAATTAGATTGCCATAAACGCCAAATAAATGTAACCTAGAATTTGTTTGTTTTTATTGCGCTTGTACGAGATAAATCATCATTATAGGGGCTACCCTCAAAAGCCAAAGTTTAAGAAATTTTCAAGTGACACGAAAATATGATTTACAATTGATCATTGGTCCAATGATTATTTATGTTTGGGAAAAGTTGCATCTTGCCGTCGTAAAACCACGATATAAATACGGTCCTCACCAACAGTTCTACATCTTCTGGTCAACTGTACCAAAATGTGGTCACTGGTATTTCTACTCACGGGAGGTAAGTCATTCCTTTGTTTTGTCCAACTCTTGATCACTGTATTCTGTACCATAGTGAATCGTAGGATATCGTAATTTTAATTATTTAATGGAGATTGATAAGCATATTGAGGTTTCATAATTAATTCATCTGTAATAGATGCACTTTCAAATCAGAAACATTCCAAACATTGACGAGTTGTTGTTTTTACCACTAGAGGTATGAATGTTGCGTGGTAAGCAGACGTATCTCCGATAACATATGTCTGCTTATTTTCGGAACTTTCCGTATTTCAACATTTGTTTATATAAAAGCCTAGGAATACCAAGACAGCTAAATATTTAAATATATAGTAATTGTTGCTTTGGTATTGTAATAAGCGGAGTTTTTCATTTACTAAAGATCCATATTTCATTTCCATACAAAAATATTTTCCGAAGGAGTTCTTATATCAAATTTCTCTGAACATACTGCCCATTTAGTTCATAATTTGGGATTTTTAAAAATATCTTTGGTTGGACATGAAAAATGTCCTTCCTATCTTTAAGTCCTGTCGATGCAGCAGGTTAACCCTTAGTTCGATCGACCAAAACTTGGAGCAAAGGTATACTCTGTGAGAATTTTTTTTTTATACAAGTGCATTTTTGTTCTATTTTGGTATGTTCGTCAATATAGGTAAAAAGTCTATGAAGCGAAGCCCCAAAAAGCTGGAGGATTTGGAACATCAAAATTGATCTGATGACTATGTGCCTTTTTACCTGTTTCTGAGAAAATTGTTTCAAAATATTTAAGTGATCTATAATTCAAACACAGGATTCGTCTTTTCAGAAACGAGCTCAATTGTAAAATTACATTTAAAACTGAATTGAATTCAATATACATTTACGCTTACATACAAGAGGAGTATCTACATCAATGATGCGATGAACATAAAAATGTAACAAATAATATCACTAGCTACATGAATGAATTCATAACGCAATATTTACATTTGCCAATGCACTTCCTTATATGACAGTACTAATGAAATTGATGTTCAATTTCGTCTAACATGAATTTGGTCATGTGATCAGTTTGTTCTTGCGTATGAATACAATCACCGCTTCAAAAGTCAGTTCCTGTATTTCCACCTGGCTTCTTGCTTATGCAATGCAGTGGGGGATTTAGACCCCCCCCCCCTCTCTCACCACAAATTTAAATAATAGAAATAGTGTGAGTAAAATTCCAGATTGGCATCCAAAATGGCTAAGCATTTTGGCTAATACTTGACTTTCACACACACCCTTTCGTAAACCCTGGATCCGCCACTGCAATGACATAACAGAAATAAACGCAGCAGGATATTTATACAGTTTATTTTGTAAAAAACAAGAATTTCATCAATTTATAAAAGAGAAACATTAAACATATATCCTTCTGTTGTTTCATTTTATACAGTTTTAAATACCGTCTGCAATTTCTGCATGGCGAATTTATAAAATAAAGTTCTATGATATTGGAAGCGAAAACATGTAGGCAGAGTTATAAGCCTACATGTATTTACTTCATGGTGATAAGTTAACCTGTTGTTTCCTGGCAACTTCCATCACGGCTATGACTAGGCATGATTATAAGCGAGGCTGGATTCGAGGCTCGAAAAATTTACTTGTTCATGTCAGGGTACCAGTGCCAGTCTTCATTAAAATCCTACAACAGAAATCTCTCAAATGAACAAAAACTCCGTCAGTTTTTTATTTTATTTTACACACACTGAAGGTAAATAAAAGACGCAACCTACCTGCACTTGGTCTAAATCTGTCCTACTGTCTTGAATCGTCTCCTGCATGGCTACAACTGCGAGTCCTAACGATGAACATACCGTTGTTTCTTTCCATAAACCTGACTAAGAGCTTAACGTTAACTTGACCCATCATATCCACCATCAATTTTCTCAGATCCTTTGAATTTCTGTCGAAATCTGTGATCAACAATTGCGTTTTCAACTTAGTAAACTAGACCGACGCCAGTTTCTCCATCGCTGATCGCGACCAATCACACCACGGATGTAGTTTACTCCGCTCTTCTTGTCATTTCAGTTAACTTTACGCTCTAAATTACCTTTATTTTTACACATGTTTCGTCTTTTTTTTTTTAACATTTTCAATTAAATATCTATATCTTATATTCTCTTTGATATTGTTCCTAATTTTTTATTCGATAAAACTCTTACAAACTATATTTTGTGTTCTACATCGTTATTTTGGTCATCTGCTACACAATCATGGAAGCTCAGTAATAACAGAAATCAAAATAGAAAATATAAATATAAGAAATAAAATATCATTTTTGAATGTTATTGGGATATGACATGAAGTTGGTACGTGATCAAATCTACTATAACTCCCTTCGGGCGTTATAGGATTTGATCACGTGACCAACTTCATGTCATATCCCAACAACATTCAAAAATGATATCTCATTTCTTAAGTGGCTGTAATACACACCAGTCCTTCAGAGCATACATGTATATCTTTTCATACACAGGCAATTGCATCGCTTGGGGCTCAAATTTACTATATTAAGAGTAAATGTATAGAACTCTAAATATAGGGCACCCAAGTTAGCCGATGTAAAAACAATAAATTAATTGATATAAAATTCTACTTTGTATTTTAATTTATTCATACATAATCAATCTACATTACTACCAAAGTTCCCGAAATTCCGTATATTTCCCAAGATATCCAGAAATGAATTCGGAAAAATGCCTATTATTTTTGGTTGACTTTTAGCTGTGCCCTGACACTATACGACTACACAGAGTGTTTGAGCATTGCAACAAGCTATTACATAGAATGTGCAACACACACACACACACACACACATGTATATATAAAGTCAAGAAACACAAAACTCGAATAACATTTCACTGTTAATGCTTTCGGCTTTAATGCCTCTTCAGACAGTTATAAAAAGAAGAATTATCTCTCTTTCTCTCTCTCTCTCTCTCTCTCTCTCTCTCTCTCTCTCTCTGTGTGTGTGTGTGTGTGTGTCACTTTTACAAATACAGAGGGAAAACACTTTTCAAACGGGAGAATGGAGTGGGAACCAATCTCTACCTCCCTCAAGGGGAATTACGGACCTCAAAATGGCACAAAATGAATGTTTGTTGAAAATGTTTAACGAATGGAGGAGGGATTGTAAACCCCCTATAACTTCCTCAACATCTGCCACTAACTACGTTGCGGTCTGACAGTAATTGACTCTTTTCACAGTTTGTACAGCTACACCCCTCCAAAAGATAGTAGGGGGTCAGGACGCTTTACCTAACAACTGGCCATGGCAGCTTTCCCTCCAGTTCCAGGGGTCTACCGGTAGCTACAGTCACATCTGTGGCGCCGCTTTAATCTCGGAAAATTACGCCCTGACGGCTGCACACTGTGTCTCTCACGAGTAAGTAATGTACTTTCGTTTGTTTATGAAAATTTCGTCTTTCTTTTGCAGTTACAAACTATGATCTCTTCTTTTGAGGCGGGATTCACTGTTAGATCGCTCTTCTGTGCTTCTAAAGAAGACATTACGTTTAAAAACTTCCAGAGATTGCCCGATGAAAGATACACTCAACCATATCTTGAAATATTTAAATGCAGTATTTTATTTGCTTTGGTATTGTTTCAGTCCTACCGTCGCTAAATATAAACTGCTTCTGGGAGAGCATGATTTCACCATCGACTCGGGAAACGAAGTCACGATCGCTGTAGACACGATCACAATGGTACTGTAACATCTCTGTATCTCATCAATGGATAATTCTTTAATTGAGGATTTCGAATTCTTGATACCAATATTAGATTTCTAGATATTAAATATTTCTAAGTGTTTTTGGTGGTACTAGATGGAACTCTTGATATTCACAGTTTGAGTCCATGTCGATGTCAAACATTCAAGTTCTTGATAGCGAAAATTCAGACACACCAGTAGGCTAGATTAAATTATTGATGGAAAATCTATTCGAATTATCAATGCCAAGAAATTCGATTGTTAAGATAGAAAAAATACTATGAAACTCCTAATATCAATTTATGCACTATTAATATTTTAAAACCATGTCGTTTTCCTGAATATTTTCGAAGGATGTTCCGATTTGCTTAGCTGTATTCTTTTTTGTATCTCAAGCACCCACAGTACAGCGACAATTCCGGAGGATTCCCGAATGACATCGCCATTCTGAAACTGTCTTCACCTGCCTCCTTAAACGCCTTCGTGAAAACAGCGAAACTGCCCACATCAACCAGTACTACTTTCTACAACGGAAGAACTTGTTACATCACTGGATGGGGGCGGCTTACCGGGGGTATACACATATACTCTCTCTCTCTCTCTCTCTCTCTCTCTCTCTCTCTCTCTCTCTCCACAATCAGATCCAAGGCTAAAATATCAATCCACTTTCATAGTTCCTTTATCTCTCATTTTAAAAAAGCTTTAACCGATTGCGCAACTGACTAGTGGTAGAATTGTCTGTGTATGTTTTCTACAATTCTGTAATTAGAGCGTCTTCAATTTTATTTCAAATGTAATATGATTTGGAAATGAAAACAATCTTTACAAAGAAAAATAATTGACTATTAACTAGCATAATCAAACTCCTTGTAGCAAATTATCTGACTTGTATTCTGTTCGCAGAATATAGACAAGAGATTGTATAATCAAATGATCATAAGTCAATATATTTAAAACCAATTTACCGCTATTCAAAGGTGGAGGTCTTCCCAACATTCTTCAAGAGGCACAGACTACAGTGATGTCCCACTCTAACTGTCGCAGTGGTTTGGGTATCACAGGACTGCTGTACCTTCAGGAGGGTCCTCACATATGTGTCTATTCGGGCTCAAACGGCGCCTGTAATGTAAGAAACACGTGGCTTTATCGTATCATAACTTACTCTGGTTCCCAAAGCCTTCTAACGTGCAAGTTTGTGCTTGAACATCGGAATACAAGGGCTTGTCTTACGAATTGTGGAATGAATATATATCTCTAAAAATGAGACAGCAAAAACCATGGTCCATGTCACAGCAGGTGTGGCACGATAAAAATCCTTTCCCTGCTGAAAGACCGCAATTAAATTTTGCAACCCTCACGTCTCGATAAGAGTGAAAAATTCTCGAATCTGACGTTTAACAATAAACAATCAATCATTCAATTGCCAAATCGTGCCGGCATCATATCAGAACGACTTCAAAGGTGATTTAATGAGGATCCATATTTATGTCTCCCCTCTTTCAGGGGAAGACATATTGTTTTTGTACTTTCTGTCCGTCCGTCTGTCTGTCACAAAATCTTGTGAACGCTTCTCCTCCTATAGGGCTTGTCGGATAGACTTAAAACTTTGTACAATGTTTCACTGCCATTTGTACATGTGCATATTGTCGGAACAGGAGGATCCAATTATTTTCCTAAAAGTTACGGTGGATCCAAGAGGGGTGGGGGATGTTAAATAGCTTGTGAAAACTTCTATATGACATTTCAGATAGATTTGAAACTTTGTACAATGCTTCCCTGCCATTGTTAGATATGCATATTGTCGGGACAGGAGGATCCAATTATTTCCCCAAAAGTTATAATGGATCCAGGAGGGGTGGAGGATGTTAAAATAGCTGGTGAACGCTTCTCCTCCTATATGGTTTATCTGATAGACTTGACATTTTGTACAATACTTCAATGCCATTTGCAGATACATGTGCATCATACATTTTTATATTCCATAATCCGAAAGACAAGCCTTTGCGGATCTGAAGGCCTCGGGAACCAGACTAATCATTTACTGTGTGCATGCACAGAGTAAGATCAGACGCGCGGACGGAATCGACAATCTGGCGTAAATTTCGCACTTCTGCAAAGTTTTCATTGTAGTGTCTTCATATTTTTTAGGGTGATTCTGGTGGTCCCCTAGTATGTGACGTCGACGGTGCGTGGGAATTAGCGGGCGTAACTTCCTGGGGTCTCCAGAACTGTCCCACCAGCAGCCCTTCCGTCTACACCCGCCTGTCCAACTATGAGAGCTGGATCGCACAGAATACCGATGTACAGTATTAGTAACCAGTATTTCTACGACGAAATATTGTAACTTTATTGCATCATAAAAATCAAATAAACATACAAAATAAATTACACTTTTTCTTTGGTTTAGTATCCATCTAGCCCGCTAATAGGTTCCGTTTGTTTAGGGGTCCGTTAAAAAAACTTGCAATGGAGTGCCAAATTAACATAGACTCAAATAAATTGAGATAGTTTTAATTATTTGAAGGTTTATTGCTAGCACTTGGGTGCCATAGTGCGGCATTCTGGGAATTGTATAGGACAGAAGTCTCAAATTTTAGTTTACATTCAAATCCCTGATGATTATAACATTTACACGAGTAATATGTGAACGAGTGGATTGGTTCGCAAAGTTTATTTTACCTTACAAAAAAAAAGGGGGGGGGGGCGGTGGCAGTGTACATGGAAACCTGTAACATAAAGAAAAAGAAGTTGTACATAGGACTACACTAAAGCACAAATAAACAGAATAAACAAGAGAATATGTCATGTGAGCTATCATTCAGAAACATTAATAGGGGCACTACCCCAAATGGCTCATGTACTAGGGTGCATATGATCACACAGTTTTGTGTGTAAACAGACTTGACTTACATATCCTTCAGATAATGTAGGTAAGACTACATAAATACATATGCTACTTCAAGCTTACTATTATGTTACCTAAAGTATAGTACAATCCTATGTGTCTTGAGTTCTAACAAAATAGTATTAATGTGTAATAATACAAACACAGTACATCACCTATGTAACTATGACTGTCAAGACCTTTGACTAGAAATCCACATTTACAACATTTCTCACTCATAACTTACAATGACTATTGTGGCAGTGGTGCCAGTTGATACCAAATATTGTGCCTAGATTTACTAGATATAACAAACATGGTCTGACTAAATAAACAATATAACTAACCATTTCTGAATGTACATGACATGTAATTGTAGTAGTTGGACATTCTACCACTACTATTGATATGTTCTTTTTACTTCGCGTTGTTTTTTAATGATGATAGGTGTTATATAAAGTATTCAACCCTTTAGACTTTTCCAGGTAAGTTTGAGTCCGCCTAGAGTGAGGCTAGCAATAAAATAATAAATAAATAAAGTTTTAGACCTTTAATAAAGTTTAACAATTATATGATAAATACCAAAATGATAATCCCGGGAAATGAATGTGGCTTGAGAGAAAAATATTACTAAATAGGAAAAATAAAGAAACAGTAATCAAAAATACAGGGTGAGGCAACTCCTGATATTTACCTTGTTGCAAGGAATGGCTCAGCAGAAGCCCCGAGCACGGTTGTGCTGGGGTTTAAATTCTATTCTTAACAAAAGAATGAAAGTAAAAGTTACCTGTAAAGTGATTTGATAATAAATCTAGAAGTAACCAATGAGAAGTTTTGTAATAAAATACGTTTGAAAATAAAAGATAACGCTCTTCCTGTTTCATGAAATAAACAACTCGAATACGAAGATGGGAATTTACGTAGACAAGTAAGTAGAAAATAATGAAATGGAGATAATATAGACCGATACTACCACATTCTTCCCCCCTTAGACAATTACTATATTTTTATTTATAAAAATATATAATTGAATATAATAGAATTTCTGACAATAGATAATAATAATATACAGTAGAGAAATTTTAAAGTCCATGTAAATCATAACACAAAATTATAGACACTGAATTCAAAAATCTGGAATGGTGCACGTTTCGTCCATTATTATGCACGCATCTTCCTGTTTTCCTTATCCAACAAACTTTTAATCACGAGAGTACTGTCACTGGTTTTGCCAGGGAAAATGTCTATTACTTCGTCTCTGCAGTTGGTCCTATTTTCCTCTGCTAACGGGGTTTGCCACATAAGATAATGTGAATAGCGGAACGTATTCCCGATGGGCTTTTGTCCAATGGGCCATATAATTCCGAAAATTATAAAATTTCCCAAGTGGTTGACATTCCGGGACCTGGCACTCCATTCCCAGGGCACAGCGCTGCTTCCTTGAATCATTTTCTTCTGGGAACTGTGACAGTTCCTTATGGTCTCTATCTGCGGATTCAAGTTCACGGAACTGTTGCAGTTCCTGACTGTCCACCTCTATTTCCAGGACGTCCATCTACAAAAACTATTCATATTGAAATAAAATAAGTTACATAAATTCATAAACATCAACTGTTTTGACATATAAAGTCAAGAGCATGTTGACATGCCTCACAACTAAAAATGAATTGGAGTATTGTACTCCACGTGCCGATCAATACCGCGTCGTAGCGGATCTACAAAACCATTGTTATCATTGAAAATATTCGTAAGTTTGTCTCGGAGTGTTGCACTTCTCGTGCCGAGTTCTATCCGAAATAATACCGCGTCGTGGCGGATCTACAAAACCATTGTTATCATTGAAAATATTCGTAAGTTTGTCTGGGAGTGTTGCACTCCTCGTGCCGAGTTCTATCCGAAATAATACCGCGTCGTGGCGGATCTACAAAACCATTGTTATCATTGAAAATATTCGCAAGTTTGTCTGGGAGTGTTGCACTCCTCGTGCCGAGTTCTATCCGAAATGATACCGCGTCGTGGCGGATCTACAAAACGGCTATTGTCATCAAAACGATGTCGATCTGACTGACCAACAAAGCTGTTTGACAGGTCTCTATTCTCGGACGCATTCGAAGGTGTCTTTCCAATTTTCGGCCTAGCACCGCTGACTGGATTGTAATCAGTTTCAAAAGGGGATTTGCCTTTTAATTGTTTTAATATGTCGTCAACATACTTATCAAAATCGCGATTTGATTCATCATGTTTGCCCTTACCCGAAGAACCAGACGCACCTGTTGCCATTTTCAAACGAATTAGAACTTCACTTTAAGTTCAACATTCAAACTTGACTCAAATCCTGGTTCAAACGGCACCACTGTAGTAGTTGGGCATTCTGCCACTACTATTGATATGTTCTGTTTACTTCGCGTTGTTTTTTTTTTTTAATGATGATAAGTGTTATATAAAGTATTCAACCCTTTAGATATTTCCAGGTAAGTTTGAGTCCGCCTAGAGTGAGGCTAGCAATAAAATAATAAATAAATAAAGTTTTAGACTTTTAATAAAGTTCAACAATTATATGATAAATACCAAAATGATAATCCCGGGGAATGAATGTGGCTTGAGAGAAAAATATAACCAAATAGGAAAAATAAAGAAACAGTAATCAAAAATACAGGGTGAGGCAACTCCTGATATTTACCTTGTTGCAAGGAATGGCTCAGCAGAAGCCCCGAGCACGGTTGTGCTGGGGTTTAAATTCTATTCTTAACAAAAGAATGAAAGTAAAAGTTACCTGTAAAGTGATTTGATAATAAATCTAGAAGTAACCAATGAGAAGTTTTGTAATAAAATACGTTTGAAAATAAAAGATAACTCTCTTCCTGTTTCATGAAATAAACAACTCGAATACGAAGATAGGAATTTACGTAGACAAGTAAGTAGAAAATAATGAAATGGAGATAATATAGACCGATACTACCACATAATAATGGCTAAATAATACAACAAGTCACTCTCACAATTTGGCATCTAGAAATATTCATGAGTATTTTTCAAAAACCTCAATACCTATTTGGGACTAGTTTCATACATGTGATGTAACAAACAAATAAAAGAATACATTTTGGCGGGAATACAGACAGTAAACAGTGACTATATGTTTAACGTATTCCTAAGTTGTAAACTAAGACAACTAATACACAAACGATATACATAACTGTCATCATCTAAGACATATTAAGATACCAAATTATCAAGTAAAACTTGCCCAACATGATGCTAAAGAAGGCAGTAATTCACGTTCATGTAACTCACGCCATATGAGGTGAACTCTATATACAGTGCCTAAAAATGAAACCCGGAATACGGAAAAATATGTTCCGGCGCACTCTACTACAAATAAAATGTGCTAAAAAACAAGAACTTAGATGTAGCTATCTGATTTTTATTTTCGGGCTAATTAAGACATGCGTTCCATGTACTGATATTTTTACAAGTAGCCTTAAGATTGATTGATTTTAATGTTTTCCCCGCTACACTCAACACTTTTTCAGTTATCTGGTGGAGCCCAGTTTTTATTGGTGGAAGAGAGAAGCCAGATACAATGTGCCTGGGAAGAGACCACTGACCTTCCGAAAGTAAACTGGGAAACTTTCTCACTTATCGGCGCGAACGGGATTCAAACCCGCGCCGACAGACGTGAGAGGCCGTGTGATATTGAACGCAATGCTCTAATCACTCAGCCACGGAGGTCCTAGTAGCCTTAAGATACCTTTATTTGTTTTGCATGAGGACATAATTGATATGATAGATTATATACTAAAATGAATCTAACTAGTTCTAATTGTAACGGGGACCGTTACAGATGTTCCCCAAACCTCCCCCAATTAAAAAGTGATGTCCTTGTGAATCTATAGCAAAAAATCATTTTATTTTAGCCTTTAATTACATGTAGTAAATTCAATATGGTCATTTCAGTACCAAAAAATGAAAGAAAGCGTTGCACGTGCATACACGCGCACGCGTGTATGAATCCGAATATTTGTTGATGTCGTTCAACAGGCATGTGTTTCATATACCCACAGTGTGAATTTCATAACGTTTCCACCAAATATAAGGAAGTTATAGCGATTTTAAAATCGTCCAATCAGAATTCAGCACACGTGCATGCACGTGCTGAGCAGTAATTCTAACCACAGCAATTTGCAAGAAGTACCAAGACACATCTAAACCATTAATATCAATAGAATTTGACGAAAAACAAAAACGTTATCGTCCTTTAAAAATTGAACATTTAAAAAACGTTGCACGCGCATGCGCGTGTGCGTTGGCATTTTTTTGCTAAACCAATATATAGATACCCATATTGTCTACGTATGCTGTGAATATCATCTCATTCGCTTCATAGATAAGATAGTTACAAACGTTTTAGTATTATCCAATCAAAATGAAGCGCACGTGCATGCGCGTGCAACTTGGTAATTTTGACCATGCAAATCAGTTAAGGGTCTCAATATCTACCTATGATATGAATTTCAAGCCATTTCAATGAACAACAAAAAAGTTAGACTGATTCCAAAGTTAGTGTACAAATTTCGTAATGCGCGTGCACGCGCATGCGTGCGCGTGCTGACAAAATAACTATTATTTTTCATATGTACAAATGATATACTATCATCCTATTTAGGTTTTATATCGCTTCCTTCAATATTCTGATTTTCCATTTTTTTGTACCAAAATTGGAATGCACGTGCGCGCGCGTGCATGCACGTGCAGACAAAATGACTATCACTATGCACATCTACAAACGCTATACTATCATCCTGGAAAGTTTCATATTGATCCCTTTTGTAGTTTCTGAGAACACTACCGGACAAAAAAGTACCGGAGAAAAAGAATAATAATAATAATAACTAGACACTCATTACTAGTAATGAGTAGGTCTTCCGTTAGACCACTTCCGGTAAAGAGCTTTCTATTCCTACGAAAACCATTTAAATGTATCAGAAAATGTGCCTTCACAATGTATGAGAAATGTATTATCGAATTTTTTACTCCTTTCTCGTAACTTCCGGAGACGACCGGAAGTACTATTCAGATGCGTTTTCCTATAAATGACAGCGACTCTTTACTGTCTATATTCCCTGAAAATTTCACCTCTCTATCTGAAAGAGTTCTCAACAAAAAGAAGTAGACTAAAGAAAGAAAAAGTAGTAGGTTACTACCGACCGGAAGTCAATTTTGAAAAACAAAATGATCAAAACTTTAGAAGTTGATACTTTTATTAAGACATGTGAAAATCATATGAAAGACTTCAAATATAAGCGAGATTTATGGGGACAAAGAGACGAAAAGTAAAAAGGTATTTTATCAAGAAACCGGAAGTAGTCGTTTTGACTACCGACAGAGTCGATATTCTTTTGACACTTTGAAAGAGAGTTAATAAACTAGTATAGGTTTCAATTTAAAGGAAAAAGTTTGAAATTTGCGATTCTTTCCCTTACTTCCGGTGACGACAGGAAGTGAGGGTCGACATGTTCAACCCCCTACTGCACTCTTACAAACGGAGATTGATCATCCCTGAATATTTGATGAACCTATATTTTACCTTTTCGAAGTAAAATGCTGGACAAAATTCCTTTTGAGAAACAGAAAATCGGCCATATTTTCGGACCGGAAGTGAATTTTGTAAAAACAAAAATAATTATAGCAAGGTCATTTCATCAGACATTATTCCTGAAAATATCAAGAAAATATATCCAGACTCGAAGAAATCGGAAAATCGACATTTTTTCAAATACTTCCGGTAGAGACCGGAAGTGACGGATGAAAAAATTGAATGTATGTGTACATTGGACTAATGTTAGTTGATCAACTCTACAAGTTTCAAGCGTCTATCTATATTCGTTATTGAGAAAGTGAAAAGACAAGGTTTGAATATGTCCACCCCATATCTCACGACGGGAAATGAATTTTACAAAAATATATAAATATACTTTAGACATTTATAGTATCTATAACATATATAAAATTCAAATCATTAACTTGTTTCATGACCGAGATTTATGGCACTGAAAAATGAGAGAATGAATAGTCTTTCTTTGATATAACCGGAAGTTGGAAATTCAACTTCCGGTGGGGTCAACATTTTTTGAGAATTAGAACGAGACCTAGAAAACCGATATAGGTTTCAATTTGAAAGAAAAAAGTTTGAAATTTATGATTCATTAATCACTTCCGGTGACGACCGGAAGTGACGGCCGACATTCTTAACCCCCTCCTGCACGCCTACAAAGTGAGATCTATTCACTCTGAAAATTTGGTGACTCTATCTTTTACTGTTTCTGAGAAAAACGCTAGACAACGAAAGCAGCTCATAAGCCGTATTTGCCGACCGGAAGTGAATTCTACAAAAATATTTGACGTTACTCTAGACATTTATAGTGACTATAATATATGTAAAACTCAACTCATTAACTAGTTTCATGACCGAGATTTATGGCACTGAAAAATGAGAGAATGAGTGGGCTTTCTTTGATATAACCGGAAGTTGAAGATTCAACTTCCGGTGGGGTCAACATTTTTTGAGAATTAGAACGAGATATAATAAACCAAACTAGGTTTCAATTTGAAAGAAAAAAGTTTGAAATTGATGATTTATTTAATCACTTCCGGTGACGACCGAAAGTGACGGCGACAAAAAATAATACGTGCATGCACCATAGAGAAAATAGATCTATCATCCCTGAAAGTTTCATTCGATTATCTGTAGTGGTTTTCAAGTTTACCCCCGGACAAAGTTTCTTTCAAAAACCGGAAAATCGGACGTATCTGACGAACGGAAGTGAATTTTGAAAAAATGAAAAAAATGCCTCGAGGTACCATCGTTGTCTATAACCTGTGAAAGTTTCAGGAAAATCCATCAAGCGGTCTCGGAGACGAAAGGGAAAAAAGAATAATAATAATAATAATAATAATAAACAGTAGAATCACTAGAAGGTCTTCCGTTGGAAACGGAAGACCTTAACTAGTTCTAATTGTAACGGGGACCGTTACAGATGTTCCCCAAACCTCCCCCAATTAAAAAGTGATGTCCTTGTGAATCTATAGGAAGAAATCATTTTATTTCAGCCTTTAATTACATGTAGTACGTTCAATATGGTCATTTCAGTACTAAGAAATGAAAGAAAGCGCTGCACGTGCATACACGCGCACGCGTGTATGATTCCGAATTTTTGTTGATGTCGTTCAACAGGCACTTGTATCATATACCCACAGTATGAATTTCATAACGTTTCCAACAAATATAAGGAAGTTATAGCGATTTTAAAATCGTCCAATCAGAAATCAGCACACGTGCATGCACGTGATGAGCAGTAATTCTAACCACAGCAATTTGTAAGGAGTACCAAGACACATCAAAACCCCTAATATCAATAGAATTTGATGAAAAACAAAAACGTTGTCCTCCTTTAAAAATTGAAGATTTAAAAAACGTTGCACGCGCATGCGCGTGTGCGTTGGCATTTTTATTGTTACACCAATATGTCGATACACATATTGTCTACGTATGCTGTGAATATCATCTCATTCGCTTCATAAATAAGATAGTTACAAACGTTTGAGTATTATCCAATCAAAATGAAGCGCACGTGCATGCACGTGCAAATTGGTAATTTTGACCATGCAAATCAGTTAAGGGTCTCAATATCTACCTACGATATAAATTTCAAGCCATTTCAATGAACAACAAAAAAGTTAGACTGATTCCAAAGTTAGTGTACACATTTTGTAATGCATGTACACGCGCATGCGTGCGCGTGCAGACAAAATTACTATCATTTTTTATATCTACAAATGATATACTACCATTCTATCTAGGTTTCATATCGATCCCCTTAGCATTCCGATTTTCCAATTTTTGTACCAAAATTGCAATGCACGTGCGTGAGCGTGCATGCATGTGCAGACAAAATGACTATCACCATGCACATCTACAAACGCTATACTATCATCCTGGAAAGTTTCATATCGATCCCTTTTGTAGTTTCTGAAAACACTACCGGACAAAAAAGTACCGGAGAAAAAGAATAATAACTAGTTCTAATTGTAACGGGGACCGTTACATATGTTCCCCAAACCTCCCCCAATTAAAAAATAATGTTTTTGTGAATCTATACCAAAAAATCATTTTATTTTAGCCTTTAATTACATGTAGTACGTTCAATATGGTCATTTCAGTACTAAGAAATGAAAGAAAGCGCTGCACGTGCATACACGCGCACGCGTGTATGATTCCGAATTTTTGTTGATGTCGTTCAACAGGCACTTGTATCATATACCCACAGTATGAATTTCATAACGTTTTCAACAAATATAAGGAAGTTATAGCGATTTTAAAATCGTCCAATCAGAAATCAGCACACGTGCATGCACGTGATGAGCAGTAATTCTAACCACAGCAATTTGTAAGGAGTACCAAGACACATCAAAACCCCTAATATCAATAGAATTTGATGAAAAACAAAAACGTTGTCCTCCTTTAAAAATTGAAGATTTAAAAAACGTTGCACGCGCATGCGCGTGTGCGTTGGCATTTTTTGTTACACCAATATATAGATACTCATAATGTCTACGTATGCTGTGAATATCATCTCATTCTCTTCATAAATAAGATAGTTACAAACGTTTTAGTATTATCCAATCAAAATGAAGCTCACGTGCATGCGCGTGCAAATTGGTAATTTTGACCATGCAAATCAGTTAAGGGTCTCAATATCTACCTATGATATGAATTTCAAGCCATTTCAATGAACAACAAAAAAGTTAGACTAATTCCAAAGTTACTGTACAAATTTTGTAATGCGCGTGCACGCGCATGCGTGCGCGTGCTGACAAAATAACTATTATTTTTCATATGTACAAATGATATACTATCATCCTATTTAGGTTTTATATCGCTTCCTTCAATATTCTGATTTTCCATTTTTTGTACCAAAATTGCAATGCACGTGCGTGCGCGTGCATGCACGTGCAGACAAAATGACTATCACTATGCACATCTACAAACGCTATACTATCATCCTGGAAAGTTTCATATTGATCCCTTTTGTAGTTTCTGAGAACACTACCGGACAAAAAAGTACCGGAGAAAAAGAATAATAATAATAACTAGAAACTCATTACTAGTAATGAGTAGGTCTTCCGTTAGACCACTTCCGGTAAAGAGCTTTCTGTTCCTACGAAAACCATTTAAATATATCAGAAAATAAGCCTTAACAATGAATGAGAAATGTATTATCGAACCTTTTACTCATTTCTCGTAACTTCCGGTGATGACCGGAAGTACTTTTATTATGCGTTTTCCCATAAATGACAGCGACTCTTTACTGTCTATATTCCCTGAAAATTTCACGTCTCTATCTGAAAGAGTTCTCAACAAAAAGAAGTAGACTAAAGAAAGAAAAAGTAGTAGGTTACTACCGACCGGAAGTCAATTTTGAAAAACAAAATTATCAAAACTTTAGAAGTTGATACTTTTATTATGACATGTGAAAATCATATGAAAGACTTCAAATATAAGCGAGATTTATGGGGACAAAGAGATAAAAAGTAAAAAGGTATTTTATCAAGAAACCGGAAGTAGTTGTTTTGACTACCAACGGAGTCAATATTCTTTTGACACTTTCAAAGAGACTTAATAAACTAGTATAGGTTTCAATTTAAAAGAAAAAATTTGAAATTTGCGATTCTTTCAATCACTTCCGGTGACGACAGGAAGTGACGGTCGACATGTTCAACCCTCTACTGCACGACTGCAAACGGAGATTTATAATTTCTGAATAATTGATGAAGGTATATTTTACCTTTTCCAAGAAAATTGCTGGACAAAATTCCTTTTGAGAAACAGAAAATCGGCCATATTTTCTGACCGGAAGTGAATTTTGTAAAAAGAAAAATAGTTATAGCAAGGTCCTTTCATAAGACATTATTCCTGAAAATTTCAAGAAAATCTATCCACCATCTCTCAGAAATCACTGGAAGAAATCGGATAATCGACATTTTTCAAATACTTCCGGTATAGACCGGAAGTGACGGACAAAAAAATTGAATGTATGTGTACAATGGACTAATGTTAGTTGATCAACTCTACAAGTTTCAAACGTGTATCTATATTCATTATTGAGAAACTGAAAAAACAAGGTTTGAATATGTCCACCCCATATCTCACGACCGGAAGTGAATTTTACAAAAATATTTAAATTTACTGTACAGATTTATACTGTCTATAACATATGTAAAATTCAAATCATTAACTTGTTTTATGACCGAGATTTATGGCACTGAAAAATGAGAGAATGAACAGGCTTTCTTTGATATAACCGGAAGTTGGAGATTCAACTTCCGGTGGGGTCAATAGTTTTTGAGAATTAGAACGAGACCTAAGAAACCGATATAGGTTTCATTTTCAAAGAAAAAAGTTTTAAATTTATGATTTATTAATCACTTCCGGTGACAACCGGAAGTGACGGCCGACATTCTTACCCCCCTACTACACGCCTACAAAGTGAGATCTATTAAATCTGAAAATTTGGTGACTCTATCTTTTACCGTTTCTGAGAAAAACGATTGACAACGAAAACAGCTCATAAGCCGTATTTGCCGACCGGAAGTAAATTTTACAAAAATATTTGACGTTACTCTAGACATTTATAGTGACTATAATATATGTAAAACTCAACTCATTAACTAGTTTCATGACCGAGATTTATGGCACTGAAAAATGACAGAATGAATAGTTTTTCCTTGATATGACCGGAAGTTGGAGATTCAACTTCCGGTGGGGTCAACATTTTTTGAGATTTAGAACGAGATATAGTAAACCAAAGTAGGTTTCAATTTAAAAGAAAAAAGTTTGAAATTCATGTTTCCTTTAATCACTTCCGGTGACGACCGGAAGTGACGGCGACAAAAAATATTACGTGCATGCACCATAGAGAAAATAGATCTATCATCCCTGAAAGTTTCATTCGATTATCTTTAGTGGTTTTCAAGTTTACCCCCGGACAAAGTTTCTTTCAAAAACCGGAAAATCGGACGTATCTGACGAACGGAAGTGAATTTTGGAAAAATGAAAAAAAATGCCTCGAGGTACCATCGTTCCCTATAACTTGTGAAAGTTTCAGGAAAATCCATCCAACGGTCTCGGAGACGAAAGGGAAAAAAAAAAATAATAATAATAAACAGTAGAATCACTAGAAGGTCTTCCGTTGGAAACGGAAGACCTTAATAAACAGTAGAATCACTAGAAGGTCTTCCGTTGGAAACGGAAGACCTTAATAATAATAATAAGAAACAGAGTAAAAACAATATGTTCCCAAACTTTGTTTGGGGAACATAATAATAACTAGTTCTAATTGTAACGGGGACCGTTACAGATGTTCCCCAAACCTCCCCCAATTAAAAAGTGATGTCCTTGTGAATCTATAGGAAAAAATCATTTTATTTTAGCCTTTAATTACATGTAGTACGTTCAATATGGTCATTTCAGTACCAAGAAATGAAAGAAAGCGTTGCACGTGCATACACGCGCACGCGTGTATGATTCCGAATATTTGTTGATGTCGTTCAACAGGCATTTGTATCATATACCCACAGTATGAATTTCATAACGTTTCCACCAAATATAAGGAAGTTATAGCGATTTTAAAATCGTCCAATCAGAAATCAGCACACGTGCATACACGTGATGAGCAGTAATTCTAACCACAGCAATTTGTAGGGAGTACCAAGATACATCTAAACCCCTAATATGAATAGAATTTGATGAAAAACAAAAACGTTATCGTCCTTTAAAAATTGAAGATTTAAAAAACGTTGCACGCGCATGCGCGTGTGCGTTGGCATTTTTTGTTACACCAACATATAGATACACATATTGTCTACATATGCTGTGAATATCATCTCATTCGCTTCATAAATAAGATAGTTACAAACGTTTTAGCATTATCCAATCAAAATGAAGCGCACGTGCATGCGCGTGCAAATTGGTAATTTTGACTATGTAAATCAGTTAAGGGTCTCAATATCTACCTATGATATGAATTTCAAGCCATTTCAATGAACAACAAAAAAGTTAGACTGATTCCAAAGTTAGCGTACAAATTTTGTAATGCGCGTGCACGCGCATGCGTGCGCGTGCTGGCAAAATAACTATTATTTTTCATATGTACAAATGATATACTATCATCCTATTTAGGTTTTATATCGCTTCCTTCAATATTCTGATTTTCCATTTTTTGTACCAAAATTGCAATGCACGTGCGCGCGCGTGCATGCACGTGCAAACAAAATGACTATCACTATGCACATCTACAAACGCTATACTATCATCCTGGAAAGTTTCATATCGATCCCTTTTGTAGTTTCTGAGAACACTACCGGACAAAAAAGTACCGGAGAAAAAGAATAATAACTAGAAACTCATTACTAGTAATGAGTAGGTCTTCCGTTAGATCACTTCCGGTAAAGAGCTTTCTGTTCCTACGAAAACCATTTAAATATATCAGAAAATGTGCCTTAACAATGAATGAGAAATGTATTATCGAATTTTTTACTCATTTCTCGTAACTTCCGGTGATGACCGGAAGTACTTTTATGATGCGTTTTCCCATAAATGACAGCGACTCTTTACTGTCTATATTCCCTGAAAATTTCACGTCTCTATCTGAAAGAGTTCTCAACAAAAAGAAGTAGACTAAAGAAAGAAAAAGTAGTAGGTTACTACCGACCGGAAGTCAATTTTGAAAAACAAAATGATCCAAACTCTAGAAGTTGATACTTTTATTATGACATGTGAAAATCATATGAAAGACTTCAAATATACGCGAGATTTATGGTGACAAAGAGATGAAAAGTAAAAATGTATTTTATCAAGAAACCGGAAGTAGTTGTTTTGACTACCAACGGAGTCAATATTCTTTTGACACTTTCAAAGAGACTTAACAAACTAGTATAGGTTTCAATTTACAAGAAAAAGTTTGAAATTTGCGATTCTTTCAATCACTTCCGGTGACGACAGGAAGTGACGGTCGACATGTTCAACCCTCTACTGCACGACTGCAAACGGAGATTTATAATTCCTGAATAATTGATGAACCTATATTTTACCTTTTCCAAGAAAAATGCTGGACAAAATTCCTTCTGAGAAACAGAAAATCGCCCATATTTTCCGACCGGAAGTGAATTTTGTAAAAACAAAAATAGTTATAGGAAGGTCCTTTCATAAGACATTATTCCTGAAAATTTCAAGAAAATCTATCCACCATCTCTGAGAAATCACTCGAAGAAATCGGAAAATCGACATTTTTCAAATACTTCCGGTGTAGACCGGAAGTGACGGACGAAAAAATTGAATGTATGTGTACAATGGACTAATGTTAGTTGATCAACTCTACAAGTTTCAAGCGTCTATCTATATTCATTATTGAGAAACTGAAAAAACAAGGTTTGAATATGTCCACCCCATATCTCACGACCGGAAGTGAATTTTACAAAAATATTTAAATTTACACTAGACATTTATAATGTCTATAACATATGTAAAATTCAAATCATTAACTTGTTTTATGACCGAGATTTATGGCACTGAAAAATGAGAGAATGAATAGTTTTTCTTTCATATAACCGGAAGTTGGAGATTCAACTTCCGGTGGGGTCAAAAGTTTTTGAGAATTAGAACGAGACCTAATAAACCGATATAGGTTTCAATTTGAAAGAAAAAAGTTTGAAATTTATGATTTATTAATCACTTCCGGTGACGACCGGAAGTGACGGCCGACATTCTTACCCCCCTACTGCACCCCATCAAAGTGAGATCTATTAAATCTGAAATTTTGGTGACTCTATCTTTTACCGTTTCTGAGTAAAGCGATTGACAACGAAAACAGCTCATAAGCCGTATTTGCCGACCGGAAGTGAATTCTACAAAAATATTTTACGTTACTCTAGACATTTGTAGTGACTATAATATATGTGAAACTCAACTCATTAACTAGTTTCATGACCGAGATTTATGGCACTGAAAAATGAGAGAATGAATAGTCTTTCTTTGATATAACCGGAAGTTGGAGATTCAACTTCCGGTGGGGTCAACATTTTTTGAGAATTAGAACGAGATATAGTAAACCAAAGTAGGTTTCAATTTGAAAGAAAAAAGTTTGAAATTGATGATTTATTTGATCACTTCCGGTGACGACCGGAAGTGACGGCGACAAAAAATATTACGTGCATGCACCATAGAGATAATAGATCTATCATCCCTGAAAGTTTCATTCGATTATCTTTAGTGGTTTTCAAGTTTACCCCCGGACAAAGTTTCTTTCAAAAACCGGAAAATCGGACGTATCTGACGAACGGAAGTGAATTTTGAAAAAATGAAAAAAATGCCTCGAGGTACCATCGTTCCCTATAACCTGTGAAAGTTTCAGGAAAATCCATCCAACGGTCTCGGAGACGAAAGGGGAAAAAAAAAAAATAATAATAACTAGACACGATCTCGTTGCGAGCAACGAGTAGGTCTTCCGTCCGATTTGTTGATGCACTCGGAGTTAAAAAAAAAAAAAAAGACAAATGAGTCCCAATTTAGTTTCCGACTTTAAGACACTTTAGATATAATCAATTTTTCATATCATAAACTTCTGAAGCAAAGTTGCGGTGAAATTCGTTTGAAATTCGACTCTCCAGGCGAGTCATAAGGCCTGCGGGCCTATTTCTTGATGTCATTTGTTAGCCCTCTATAGACTCAACAACTTTAGTTCTGTATGTCTTTACAAAATATTTACCTGTAAAAAGTTATTGAGATCGACCGATATTGACAAAAAATCGACTCTACAGGCGAGCCATTAGGACCATAGGCCTATTTCTTGATATCAATCGATAGATCTCGATAAACTGAACAACTTTTGTTCAATATGTCCTTACAAAATATTTACCAGTTACAAGTTTTTGAAATCGACTGATATCGACAAAAATCGACTCTACAGGCGAGCCATGAGGCCCACAGACCCATTTTTTGATATTGATCGATAGGTTATGACACATTGAACAACTTTTGTTCAATAATGCTTTTAAAAAAATATGTCGTTTTAAAGATATGAGGCGTCAAATATTTACGATTTTGGCCCTTAAAATCCCTTATCACGTAACATATGACCTACTTTTTGATTTGATAAGAACAAGCTCGTTTAGATGAACATTTCCGCTTCAATGACTTATTACAAAATATTAATAGTTTCTGAGATATTCTCATAAACCTTTGGACCCTTCTGGGCCCCTAATTTAAAGGGTCAGCCCCTTTTGCTTGATATCGTAAGAAAGGTCATGACATTTCAAACATTTTTTGTTCAACAAGTATTTAGAAATTCTTTACCGTTCTCGAGTTATTTCTAGAAGTAATTTTTAGGGGCCAAACTGTAGCTCCCTAACGGGGCCACATAGGGTAAAAACGAAATATGAATATTGTTCAGATCATCATTCTGAACAACTTTTGTTCTTTATTGCTTTTCAAACTATTTGTCGTTTTCGAGATACAAGGGGTAAAATTTTTATGGTTTTGGCCCTTAAAATCCCTTATTACGTAACATATGACCTAAATTTTTATATGAATAGATTTGGATTGTTGAGATGAACATTTTTTGTTCTTTGACTTATACCAAAATATTAACGATTTTTGAGATATTTGATCTAGACTTTGAGCCCTTCTAGATCCCTAATTTAAGGGGCTAGCCCCTAAATCTTGATATTTTCGAAAAGATCTCGTAAATGTGCACAACTTTTGTTCTACATGTCTTAACAAAATATTTGCAAGAAAAAAGATATTGGAGATCAAAGGTCAAAAATCGCCGAAATCGGCGAAAAATTTTGGCATCCATTTTTTCAGATCCAGGCGAGCGTTTAGGCAAATCGCCTCCGGTAAAATCGAATCCCCCACAAATCTTCTAAAATGTTTACTCTATCTTGTGTAGAAATTTCAAGACTCTAGCTTCAAAACTAACGGAGGAGATGCGTGGACAACAAGGCCCTTCAAAAAGTCACTAAAAGAGAGATAACTCCTGACCAGAAGTGACGTCAAGCACGAAATTTTGCAAGCGAAGTCTCGTCACCAAAAGACATCTTTCCTGAAAATTTCGTGAAAATCGATCGAGAAATGGCTGAGAAAAACGCGTGTACTACCAAGGAAAATAATAATAATAATAATAATAATGAAGAAGAAGAACGCGAACAATAATAGTAAGGTCTTCCGCAGGAGACGGAAGACCTTAATAACTAGTACTTATTGTAACGGGGACCGTTACAGATGTTCCCCAAACATTCCCCCATTTAGTAAGTGGTGACATTTATTTCAGTACCAGTGGTTTTGACCATTGCAAACTGTGTAGTATGTGAATATATAAGTATATTATAACGTTCAGTCCATTTCATACTAGTTCAAATCAGTTATAAAGAT